>NW_022994391.1:0-55841 GCF_012275295.1 Melopsittacus undulatus | reverse complement strand
TCTTAAAATCTGGAGCTGATCCACTAATTGGAATTGGGAGAAACAGGATCCAGTAGGGATTCTCACTAATCCAATGTAGAGGGAATGTGGGTTTATCTGGTTTAACCTGGAGCAAGGTCAGCTCCAGGGCGAGTTGGAGACAGGGATACCCCGTTCAGGAGTATGATGAGTAGTGCCACAAGCAGTGTTTCAGAGGAGTGGGGAGCAATGAGTGATGGGGAATGCTGAGAGTCAGTTCAATGCGGAATCCTCCTTGATCTAGGGTCTTCCTTTGCTATGTTTCCATGTTTCCCAGACAAGGTAAACTAATGCAGAGACTCAAGAGATCTGCTGTCCATCCTTCTACATGGAGTATCTGCCTTTAATATTAATGGGAGCTTTGCATGTGCTCAAAAAAGTAGAGTCCCTTGTGGTGCCTTGAGAAAGAAGAGCAGTGTCTAACTGTTATGTTAGTTCTTGTTGCTCAGAGATTGTCCTGATAGCATTCATCTTTAGGAAGATGACCACACATTACAAATAACAGGCTGTATGAATCTGTTTTGTTTTACTTAAACTCTGTGTGCCCCTTTGCTGTTTTCCAAGTAAAAATGAGTGTTCCTGTAGTTCCCCTTCCCTGGAAAAATGTCTTTGAAAACTAATGTTAGAGAAGAGTGAAGTGTCCATGTCCTGAACTGCTGGTTTTCAGGGTCAGTGTGTACTGTGCATTGACTTTAAAGGGTGAGATTAATACTTTTTCTTACCTGAGCACTGCCCAAGCGTGTGGATGGGAAGGTCAGGATCGTGGATTATACTTATTACACCTCATGGAAGGAGCAACTTGTTTGTAATCCAACCATGTTAGTGGGAAGAGGGAAGGGACTCCTTGAGGTGTTGTTCAGCACATTGGTGCTCTGCGTGTAGCCTATGGCACTGTGGGCTTTGTGAGAGCATGAAAGATAAGCTAATTGCTGTTAAACATTGGTGTAAATTATGAAAACAGGCCTTGGAAATTGTATCTGCTTGTTGCACCAGACTACTGCAGACTTATGTCTTATGAAACTCAGCCTTGACTCTTGTTTTCTTGCTTGGATTAGTGTGAGTTCTGCACAGCTGACAGCACTGACAACTCTTGGCCAGTGCAACCCAGGTTAAACAGCAATGTTAATAATAAAGAACAAAATTGCCCTCTTTTGACAGTGGCACTCTGACTCTGCATGAAGCTGATCTGTGCTGATGTTTCACTTGGTGTTGTTAGGTGTGTGCTGGTTAGTTGAAGCATCAGATGAGTGTGACCAGAAGGTACATAGAATCACAGAATGGTTTGGGTTGTAGGGGATCTTAACGATCTCATTCCAAACCCCTGCCACAGGCAAGTACAACACACTTTGCGAGGAAGAAACTTCTTGGCTGCAGTGCAGCTGTTTGAGGATGGTGCAGGGAGTGGGAGGTGTTCTGACCCTTATCCCTGAGGATATAAGAAGCAGAAATGGCACTCAGGATGGTAGGGTGAGAGCTTGCTTGGCAGGGGGGTTCCTGGCGCCTGCACATTCAATCCTGATCAGTTTCGGGATGGGATGCTAAGCAAGCCTAATATGGGGGATGGCAAATCCTATACCCTTTGCCAAAACAGGCAAGGCAAATGAAGCTGTCATGCTTTGCATTTTCTCCTTTCTCCTCCAAGAGGTAGATGTGCCTTTAGGGGAGCTGTCTTTCCTCTCTGCAGTGGTTTCAGCTGCTGTTGTTAGACTTACAGCTGATGCCCCTTGGCCAATCATGCATTGCTGATCACTATTCAAGGTAAGAGACAAAGGAGAGAGCTTAGCAGTCAAGAGGATACTGATGAGAGGGGAAATTGCTTGTTTGAAAGGCTTTTTAAGCGCTCTTCTCTTTCTTGACAACAACAGAATTTATCACTCTCCTTTTATCCCTCTGCATAGAGTCAGACACTGTCCATTATGAAGAGCTCTTGAGAAACCCCAATCTCCTCTTTGTTAATCTCTCTTTTAGCTTGTGTGTGCCAACGAGAGGGGACTGGGGCATCTGCATGCTCAGGTGCTGTGTTTGCAGAGTGGTGAGTAGTGGCCAGCACAGACCTTGTCCCTGGAAATGATGCAAATGGTGTGGGTTGTAAATGTTAATAAAGGGGAGATGAGGGTGGAGGGAGGAGAAAAAATAACAAAGAAAGTACATCACTGTGCTCTGAGGTATGCTGACTATGATATCGGCTTGTTCTTGTATAAACCAGCCCGGACTCTTCAGTTTTACAGCTGCACAGTTAGCTGGAAAAGCACAGAGTTCCTTGGAAAGCAGCTCAGTTGTTCTCTGCCTCCACTTCTGGCTGCCCAGTGGTGAAGTCTGATGCACAGCTGTGCTAACCTCTAGTCTTACATAGACACCCATGAGTTACCTATAAATTTTCGGGCTATTATAAAATTAGAACCCAAAGGTTTAAATGTCAATGTTTGGATTCTTCTAAGTCAACCTAAAATGTTTTGTTTCTGGGCAGCTCAGACATCAAATGCTGCTTTCCGTGGTACATTATGCCCAAGGGACAGTTTGCTGTCCTTGTTCTTTGTGAATGGTGGGGCCCTGGGCAAGACTGTCTCCCATGAAGTACCACAGATCAGCTGGTGGCTGCGTGATTACCAAACATCTGGCCATGGGCAAGACCAGGGCTTGGATTTGCCTACATTTCTTGAATTGCAGCATTGAGATTGGTAGGAGGAATGCATTTAAACAGATGGATGGTGCCTGAGGTAGCTTGCATTCTCCAAGCATCGTCCTTTTTTAGTCATCTCCAACAGAAACCTACGTTTTTCATTGGAAAATATTCTCTGTACTTCTACATGGTCCCTACAGGGTTAGGGAGGTTTGTCCCTGGGAGAAGTAAAGGTCCTTCCCTATTTTGAAAGGAGAATACCAATATGTTATAATTGAAATTGTGGTATGCATGTGTTAAGTACAAAAATGTCTTAGGTCAGTAAATGTAGGTTCACACTCAAACTGCTCCTTGCTGTGCACAGAAAGGATGCAGAATGGCATCTTTATCAGCTTAGTTTAATTGGCTCCAGTCAAGTTTCTGTATTGTTCTGTGTAATCTGAATTAAACATTGGCTTGACTACATATGTGGCTTTATCTTCCTCGAAGACACAGGGCGCTCAGTCAGACGGTAGCATCAGCTTTGAAGTTAAGTTATTCATAGCTCAAGGATTGATTCTGACATTAACACTGTTTTCCCTACTCTCCTTGGAAATGCATCTTGCCACCCCATTCTTTCAGTTCCTGCTTTACTATTAATTTTGAATATCTGCAGTTTCCTAGTAAAGAAAGAAAAATGCTCCCCTTCCACTTTACAAAGAGAAGCTTGAAAAAGGGATTAACAGGGAATGCTGCTTTTTGCATGCTCCTGTTTTAAGCTACCGGCTCTCTTATGCTTCAATGTAGAATTGTTTTCCCTTTTCTCTCTGTGAACAGGTTCTGTCATCCAACGAGAGACTAAAGCACTGCATATACTGAAGACTTAACCGTACCAAAACAAATATTTTGCCTGGACCTTGCAAAGCTATTCTTATTGATGACACACATGCCAAAGAGCTTGGAGTCACTCACTTAAGTAGCCTTTGCCTGTAGCTGGCAGGTACAATTGAGTTAAGTGAGGTTTCCTTCTCTTTTCTTTCTGCCCTTTATTTTTAAGGGACAAGTGGGGGAGGAAGCATGACTTTATTCTGAACTTTCTTCTTGTTTCTTCAGGGAACTTTTTGTGTGAGAAAGACTTGATGTCACTGCACAAAAAATGACTTAAGATTTGCATTCTTTTGCCGCTGGAATAAATGAACGAAGTTTGCAACTGAAAGAAGGCATTTTTTACACCTTTTGTTGTTTAGGAACACAGAAATCCCATTATGCTTCATGCATAGCCTTAAGGAATGTGCAAACAAGTATTAGATCAATGGCATGTCTCTGCAGCTTCTTTTATCATGAGTATTTAAAACTGAATATTCAAACATTCATTCATATTTCAAGCATCTGTCTCAAATAGTGCATTTGTGCTGGAGTGTGTTTTATTGCCAATAGATAGGTTAAATGTAAAGCCTTTAAATGTTTTATAACTTGCAGATGCTTAGCTATGGTTTGTAACAGCGTTTGCAAGGCTTTTTTTTTAATGCAATAGCGGAAAATCAGCAATAAGCTTTAAAAGTAGCCAGACCAAAACAAGTGCCCACCTAAATGCAGTTTTGTGACAAAGTTGGTGTGTAATTCAGAGAGCCCAGCTCAGCTTCAGTCGCTGAGAGTGGAGTCTGCATCCTTGATGGATGCTGTTAAACTATCTTCCCTGTGTAATCCTCACAAGGACTGTGCTTCCACTTACAGTAATCACTCCCCCCAATTTACCTTATCAGTGCTAAGCTTGGTGGTTGTCCAAGATGGATAACCAAGGTCTGATACTATATGGCCTCATCCTTCCCATTACATCCTTTCCTGTTGTTTGGGAGGAGGATTTTTGGGCAGGCTCGGTGGCCCAGCAGTGCACTGATGTGCAGTTTGTACTCTTGTGTGTGTATCCCTGTCACTGCTGTTCCTGCCCCAGGCAGTGGTGACTGTGGAGCCTGTATGAAGCTGTCCTTCCTGCTTCAGTTTATCAACTTCTTTTGTCTCTGTGCTTAGAAAGTCCTTTAGAAAGGACATGGAAACCAGATGTGTTTCACCCTGTCTTGTGCTGAGCATAGTCATAAATGTCATGTTAGGGGAAGGTAGCATAAAGCAGTTGCTTCCCTGTCTTATTGAATCAAATTCAAACATTTCTTTGTGCAAAGACCATCTCTGAGTTCTGAGCTCTACTACCTGCTGTACCTAAGACCGATCAAACCCCAGTCCTGAGAGCCCCTGGTGCAAACACACTGCATTGCTGTCAGATGAAGCTCCTTTGGTGGTGTTTCCCCAGTGCTTGAGCGGATGGGGTCACTGCGTGAGCAGTGCCTCTGTGCTGAGGGCTGACTCGGAGGCAAGCACCCCCATGTTGAAGAGGTTCTCAACATTATAATTAAAAATACATGACTTTTTGTGGTGAAAATATTTTTCAGTGACAAGAAAGCTTTTATTTATTATTAAAGCATTCCTGGTTTTGGTGAGATTTTTGCTGTCTCTCTGGTGTATAGTCTATAGACTCTAGCAGGGAAATACAGGAAGGCTCCAATCCTTTAAAGACTTTTTCTTATGTTCATGCTGTGAATTCTGACTTTTAGACATGAAAAAAGCCCCCAACTTTTGTTGAGCTATGACTTTAAAAGCAAATTAGTATTCAAACAGACCTAATAAAAAGCAAAGATAACGTATCCCTCAAAAAAGGAACCTCTCCTTTCAGTTGAGCACAGTGTATCTGGAATTATTACACTGAATAATTTATAGTTCATTTTGCAAAGTTAACAAACGAGCAATGTCTTAACAAGGCCTCTCTTCTGGCAATGATCCCTTGCGAATCAGATCTCTTTCTTTGTCAGGACACTAATAACTCTTTTTGCACCTCCTTATGTTGTCCGCATCTTGTTTGCAGCTAAACTTTAGAAGCTGACTCCCATTTTTGTGGTTGCAAGTACTTCAGCATCTGGCCTTCTTAACTGAACTATGCTGGCAAAGCCCCTCTTGCTTGGGGCTTGCCTACATGTGTATTTTCACTTTTAAACCAAGAGACAGTGTGGAGTGGTCCAGCAAACTTAACCTGTTCCTAATCTGTTTAAGATAGGCGAGAGTAAGACTTGCTTTAAACAAAACCAGTCTTTGTTTAGGCTTTTGCTTTTGTTGGCTGAACTGATTTCAGATTGCATATTGTGTTAAGCCAGTAAAACTGTGTGTAAACAAGCCATGCATGTGGTCCTCATTGCCCTGTCCCCTTTGCCTGGCTGGTTGCTCCATCTAGCAGTGGGTGTGCTGTAGGTGGGTGTGTAGGAGTGTTCATCTGTGGAGCTAATGGCCATCAGAGCTGGATGGGAATGAACCCTGATATAAGATCTGGGTATTGAATGAAGCACAGATTAATTAAAGAACATTATGAAGTCCACTGTTATTTGTATGGAAGTGAAGAAATGCTCCATACCTGGCAGTGTTCAAGGTCAGGTTGGATGGGGCTTGGAGCAATGTGCTCTAGTGGATGTTGTCCCTGCCATTGGCAGAGGACTGGAACTGGATGAGCTTTAAGGTCCCTTCCGACACAAACCAGTCTATGTTCGACATCATGTCAGTATTACACAGACCTCTATGTAAGGCACTGTGGTAGCTTTTAGTTGATGTGGATTTTTTTTCTTTTGCTCCAAAGGTCCACTCTTTGGTACATCTGCATCAAAGTACTGCAACTTCATAGTAATCAGGACCTCAGTATCCCAACAGATTTTATACATGTTTCCTGTGATTGAAATAGAACAAACAGAAACACGTGCAAGTGTTTTCATGTGTGAACTGGTTGAGGAAGATTGAAGCCTTTTAGGAATACAATCTATTTTGTTGGTGGAAGAATCTCTGGTTCCATTTCAGTCCCTGCATAGAGTGGTCTCATTGCATTCCCTGTCCCTTTGAGCATGATATGTTCATGGTTTCTTCCAGTTCTTCCCGGTGGCAGTCCTGTCCCATGTTTCCTCTTTATATCAGTACCAAACCCTACGCTTGCTGCTTCTGTCCCTGTCCTCAATCACCTTCAGGGACTTCACCACATGATGGTGGCTCTTCCAGCCACTTTCTCCTTGCTTCTGTGTCATGAATGACATACCTGAGCCCTCCTCAGGTACTGCTCTCATGTCCTAGCTCCAGCATTAGTCCATCATCTGCATTTACCAACCTCCACCTTCTTTCACTCACTGTTTCTCCCTGGTTTGTTCTGTCCCAGATGTGAGTCTCGCTGCCTATGGTTTCTGCAGCCTGTCTGTGTGCTGATACCAGAAACAGCAGGATCTTGGGAGTGGCAACATCCTGAGCCTTGGCTTTTCCTCCTGCTGCTTTGGGGAGCAGGGGAAGAGCAAATCCAGCTCAGCCCCTGTTGAGCCAAGCTGGAGACTGCTCTGTGCATATGGTGTTTTAAGAGAACTATGCCGAGTCTTCCCCAAAGATTTACAACCTGGCCAAATGCGATTTTGTTTTTCTTCTTTTTCTTCTAAATTAGCAAAATGCACAGCAAAAAAATCCCACTGCTGAAGTATAAGGGACTATTCTGTTGAGGAACTCTCTGTGCCTTGAGGTGGCCAGCAAGTATTTGCTTATAATGTTTATGGAATGATGTATGTTTCTTGAGCCATTTTCATTAATATTTCTTGAAGAAACTGTCAAAAGGGAATGTAAAACTCCAGTCCAAGAAAGGTACCTGGTGTGAAACTTTCAATACAGACTTTGGCAAAGCTGCAAGCAACTGAAAATAGGCCTTGTAACCCACGTCATTGCTAGCTTTGTTTTTACTAATAGCTCACGCAAACAAAGGCTGCTGCAATGATTTTGGAAAGATGTTCAACCTTCTGCTTCAGGTTTTAAGGGATTAGGAACACACCAAGGGTGGGAGGCAGATTATCTCACATCTGTCTGCTTCAAGGCTTCTTGTATCTTTCTCTAAAACATCTGCTACAGGCTGTTGTCGGAAGAGCAACATAGACTAATTTATATGTGCATGTGGCTTTTATAGCTCCTTAGCATGGGTTGGAACTTTGAATTTTTGGTGAATTGGCAATTTTCAGGTGAATCAAAAGCAATGGCTTGGAGCAGCCCAGAACACTTGAAGTATGTTCTTAACTTTAAAATGATCCATCCAAGTATCTGATTTTATTTGTTCTTTGGCAGTTATTTGGCATCTGAAACAAGTAATATTTTTTTCAAGATGACCTAAATCAAGAGGAATTTGTCATAGCGAGGAGCAGAAACCATTTCACTTTGGAAGGAATAAGTGTTCTTACTGGGACAAAAGGGTTTAATTTCGTTCTTGAACATATTTGAAGCATAAAAATTGTAATAGAATGGAACCTTAAGAAATGCAATATATTGGTTTATGAGTAAGATCCTGAGATTCTTTGTTGCTGGAAAAACTAATAGTAGAATGAAAGTGGTGGTGTTAGCATTTAGGTATTTCTGGAAACCTCTTGGCTTTAATTTTGGATGTCCCATGGCCTTTATCAATGCCCATTAGAGATGCACCTCCTGGATGGTGATAAACCTTTTGCCATGCTGAAGTAGAATCCACTGTCTCCTAAATGAAGGATCTAATCAGGTAAGACACAAGGGGCAGCTTCAAGAGGCAGAGGTGGCTCAGGCTCATCAGGATAGGGTCTAGTTGGGTGCTTCAGTGTTAGAAACACCTGGAATTAAAAATACCGTTAATAGACAGGATTCATTGGAGCCAGGTTTGGAGTCTGCTGCTCCTGAGCCCCTTGAGAATCAAAGGGCAGCTCTGCAGAAGTTGAGGAAAACAAGTTTGACTGAAGGTAGAGTTTTCACCTGGAGAGCTTTGTTGTAGGTAATAGTGGAAGCGCAACAAAGGCACTACTAGGTGGTTTTAAAAACCAAGGCCTTAATGCAGACCCCATCTGGCCCAGAGGCTTTGGACATTGGTGCTGTTTTCTTCAAGCAGAGGAAAACAGAACCCCAAAGCCTCAAACATTTGAATATCTTTAAGTATCTTTACCAATAGGCTATGATTAAATGTACCGACCGCATATAACAAATAATGAAGTGACTTTCTCACTCTTCCTTTGTGCAGAGAAATGATAAAGACAAATACGAAAATGAAATCCAAGGTCCATGAACTTAATAGCAAGAGGTACTTTTGTAGAAATAAAGATCTGCTCATAGGGCTTTTCTTTCTTCAGGCTTTAGTCTCCTATCTAAAAGGCTGACCTCTATTTGGAATCAAATTGTAATGTAAAAGGATGAGCTGAATTTGAAAGCAATTGAGGGAAGGGATGGAACATCTAAAGGCTACGTTGTCATTAGTTTTATTTGAGTTAAAATAATTGTACATATTTAGTTTAAAACGGGGTGGTGGGGGGAATAAAGTACTTTGAAATATAATTACATTTAACAGTCTTGTAGCTTTGTACTTTGTGCTAGAAATTGTGTTCCCAGCTGTTTTTCATCTCCTGTAATTCAAATAAGTAAACCTTTTGTTCTTAAACTCACTTAGTTCCTTCTAATTCTGTTGATGGACATCCATTTCTACTGCTTTATTTTATGTTAATATTTAACAATGGCATGCAGTTACCCCCCTGCCGACTGCCGCTCCACCTCCTTTGTTTTCTGGAAGGCTTCTTTTTTGCCTTGGTCTTTAGCTGGATAGAAGAATCCAAACTTCCTGTCCCTGCATCTAGCCAGGAGTAGGGTTTCTGCATAAACGGACACAAAATCCCTGGGGAAGGGCGCTAGCCCCCAAGCCGGGAAGGTGGTGCTGGGCTGTCAGCCTCTTTTGTTCCTTGCTCAGATGGAAGTATGAAGTGGACGGTGCTTTGTGGGCCTGAGTAAAGCTGTGCCAAGGGAATGCAAATGCACTAGGTGTGCCCAGGTAATTTAAAATGCTCACGCTGGCAGCTTTTCTGCATGAGTAAAGCTGTTTAATGAATGCATTTCCCCCCACTTTCTTTCCTTGACAAGTTGATTCGGATTGAAACGGTCTGTAATAAGCTTGTCATGGGGCTTGGGGACAAATAAACCCTCTCCTGGAGGTGGAAAATAGAGTCCGTGCATTCTGTGCTTCTCTCTGGCCAGAATGGCTAGTGGCAGGTATGGCACAGTGACAGACAACATTGGTTGGACTGCAGCATCCACTCACAACCCAGGCTTGGCTTCACACTGGTGCCTCGAAAGTCAAATGCAGAACTTCAAGTAGGAGAACTGGCATCTGTTGTGGGTTTAATGCTTCCCCTGCTTTAACACAAGGAATTGCAGTGGTGTGAATGTAGGGGGTGCTGTGTGTAGGCTCAGGCTCCTGTCTCCCCCCCTCTTCCACCCCTCTGGAGAAAGCTTATTCTTCGTGTGCTCAGCCTTGCAGTTTGACAGAAGTGCAACATGGAGGAGACCTGAGTCCAGGATCAACAAAGGCAGCACTGGGCATTTCAGCCACTGCCTTTGAAATAGGCCTTGACAATAATGGAGTTGGGAAGCCCCACTGTTCAGCCTTCTTTATAGTGTTAATAACTGTCCTGAAAGAAGAGAAGCAAGAAATTGCTCAGATTTCATCTCTCAGATTTCATCTTGCATCTAGGGTGCCGCAACAAATCAAACTGAAATGGGCCCCTTCGTGGCTTCTGCACTACCACGCCGAGCTGCCCCCGGCCCCTCTCCCCCTGCTTTGCTGAAGGAAATGCTTGGAGCAGGCTCCTTGGGGGCAAACACATGTGCTTTTTGTGTTGCCCAAGTGTCCTGTGGAGGATGGACTCTGAAATGTATTGGTTTATAGTGTTTTGAATTGGAGATTGGGGCAGGTAGTGGATGGTTGCTGATACAGGGGATGTCTGCTCTGCCCAGTTATCCAACTGTGTCCAGGATCCAGCTTGCTTCCCTGGAATGTGCAGGGGCAATTTTTGCTAATAGGAAAATTAGATCAATAGAAAATAGATCAATAGATCTTTTATCTATTTTCTATTTGATCTATTTTCTAAATTGATCTATTATCTATTTTCAATAGAAAATAGATCAATAGAAAATTAGAGGTGGGCTTGAAGAAGGCAGAATTCATGGCTGGCCATGTCTCTTACCCTGGGCTTTGGGGGAACAGGACTTTGCCAATGCCAACAATATTTGGTTAGTGCTGCTAGCAAGAAAATACTGCTTATCGTTTGACATGTGCAAACTCTTCAGCAATGTTAACAAATGTTATTCTTTTATCCCTTATAATATTAGTGGATTTCAGAGTTGCATGGCTCATCCTCAGGGACGCACTGGGAAGAGGGCTGAAAGTCCAGGAGGGCAAATGCAGGAATTGAGTTATGCTTTAATAACTGATCAGAGTTGTGTGTGTGTATATATGTGTGTATATATGTGTGTATATATATATATAAACTTTAGGAGGAAAAAAACTCAACAACCCAACAGTGAAATGCACAAAGGAGCTCATCAATTTAAAGCAGGACAGTGATAATCAAAAGAAGTCACATCTTTTCATGCATCTTTTCATGTTCATTCATCTCAGGTCTACATAGGAGAAGCATTTCTGGCACCTGCATTAGTTTAAAGGCTGCTTGCATTGATAATCTCCACTCCCTCAGTACATGGAAGCAGCTGGAGTGCATTCTCATGCCGCAATACACAGTGCGTGGTCTTCAGCATATTTCCTTCTTATTTTTCCTAATTAGCAAATCAAGTTTTTTGTCTTTAATCCTTATACAACCAGGGATATTTCATGCTCAGCAAGCTGGGAAGTATGTGCTAGCAGATTGTCTCACCAGTTGGAATTCCCTACGGCCCCTGGGGAAATGCTGAGGAGCAGGGGTTCTGGATCCAGGTCTGCCACCAGTTTTGCTGGTTGTCTGAGTATTTGAAGCTGCAGCCTTACAGCATCATTTCCCAAGTGCAGCGCGGAGGAGAGCAGAACACATGCGAGTGTGTTCACATCTGGCATTAACATATAAATTGGAGGCATATAAAGTTTCTTCCCATACAACTAAATTAAAAACCTGTGGCAGAAGGTAAACTGACAAGTGCAAAACTGCTTGGGTGGGAAATTCTAAATGGTTACAAATGCCTCCTGAAAGCCACTTCTGGAATAACATTACTGAGCATGGCTGTCTCCATGCACGCTGCCCAACTGTGTCTTATTGCCATGACCGATACCACTTCTTAGAGGTAATGTCCTGTTCTGGTCAGCAAGGCAACACTATAGAGCATGACGCAGAGTTGAGGCTACAGGGCTGAGTACAATGTACATGTACAATGCCACATGCAATAAGCGCATCTCAGCTCTTGTTGGAGATGAGGACTGGAAAGCCAGAGTTCAGCCCTGCTCTGCTGGGTAAAGTGCATGCTGATAGCTATTGACTTGCAGACACATTATCTCTGTGTTGGTAACGTGTTTCTAATTTGAATTTGTAGCTCACGGGATGTCTCAGCGGGGGTAATGCACTAGGCTCTCGTCTCTGGAGACCTTGTTCTGACTTAATTTGATGTATTTCTACTTGAACAGGACTTGGCCTATATTACACAGCTGCTTCTGTGTGAGCCAGGTCTACAGTCATGCTGATGGTTATCTGAGCTGCTGTGCTGCCTGTCCTTAGATCATTTGGGTCTATGAGCTCTTATGTTTTTGGTCATACAGACTTTGAAGGAACATGGAAAAAGAAGTAGAGAAGAGGCTGACTTCCAAGGCACTACCTGCTAACAACATTGCTTCAAAGCAATAGGTGCTGGAGTGCACACACTTCTGCAACATTAGGTTTCCCATGAGGTGTAAACACGTCTCTTGCTGCAGATCCCATGAGGGACAACACTGATTGTTCATACAGTAAATGAGAAGAATGTGCAGGATGTTGTGAACTACAGGTAAGCTCAAAGTAGAATTGTGTGCTGGGCTGCATCAAAATGAGTGCATCCAGCAGGTTGAGGGAGGGGATTCTCCCCCTCTGCTCTCCTAAGACATCCCTTGCATCTTGGGTCCCACAGAAGGGATGTGGAACTGTTAGGTGGGTCTAGAGGAGGCCATGGAGATGCTGCGAGGGCTGGAGCAGCTCTGCTCTGGAGCCAGGCTGAGAGAGCTGGGCTGGGGCAGCCTGGGGAAGAGAAGGCTCCTAAAGGGGAGACCTGAGAGCAGCTCCAGTGCATAAAGGGGCTGCAGGAAACCTGGAGAGGGGCTTGGGACAAGGGCCTGTAGGGACAGGCCAAGGGGAATGGCTTTAAGCTGCCAGAACAGGGGAGACTGAGATGAGCTCTTAGGCAGAAGCTCTTCCCTGGGAGGGTGCTGAGGCGCTGGCACAGGGTGCCCAGAGAAGCTGTGGCTGCCCCATCCCTGGCAGTGTTCAAGGCCAGGTTGGACACAGGGGCTTGGAGCAGCTGCTGCAGTGGAAGGTGTCCCTCCTGGAGCTGGATGACAGCTTTGAGGTCCCTTTCAACCCAAACCAGGCTGTGATTCTGTAAGTGCTGTAGCAGTATGAGACCATCATGGGCTCTCCAGCACTGACAGTTCTCTGCTTGGGCAGGGGGAAGTTTGACCAAATCTGTGTCCAGGTTTAGGTTCCTGTTGAGACTGAAATTTGGTTGCAACTTATCTAGTGTTCAAAGAGAAATGCAACTTCTGTCATAATGACTGCACTTTTTCCTTCTTGCTGCTGGCCTCTATTGGCCCTTGTCCATGCTGTGTTACTGCTCAAGTCTTACATCTCTATTAATATATTTGCTGATTGCATTAGCCACCCTGCCGTTTATAGCACGTATGTTGCAAATATAGTCCTACATGAAGGCACTTAGAATGATGTGTTACGGCTGCAGAGACCCAAGTGATCAATAGCTTTTAGATTACTGTGTCACTAAACAGCAGGCTGAGACACGGAGAGGCACAGTTACTTTAGGGATGAGAGAGTTTTAGAAAATAAATCAATAGTGGATACAGGCTGATTGGTTTCCAGTTCAAATAATTCCAAGAAACATGGAGCCCAGGGGAAAGCATGCCATTCATACTTGGAAATAAACAACACATGCTTGCTTTCATTTATGTATTTGGGTCAGCACTCTTGGAAATGGAGAGGGAACCATTGGGCAGGGTATTAGACTGGAAATGGGGAACTTGGGTGCTGCTTTGAGTGCCCCCAGAGAGCCCTTCTCCATGTCCCCTTTGGAGCCTTCGCTCTGGCTCTGCACACACAGAACACTCAGTGCACAGGGTACGATTCCCAGTTGGAGCCCTTTTGGGGCTAACAGAAATGTAAGCAATAACAAACACTCAGGAAAGTGATTTTGCTTTCCAAGTGCCTTCCTTCTGAATGCTCAAGTGGCCATGGGCTAAATGATGATTAGTAGCTGTCAGTGTGCTGGATGGCTTATAGACAGGTACGACATGAAGCCTCCAGGGAAGTAATGCAGCCACTTCTCCAGGAGGTTGCTGTGACCTCTTGCATAGGCAGGGGTATTTATTGCTGTTAACAGCTTGGTGATGATTCACTGTTATCTGCTGCCTCTGGGACACTGCGGACACTGAATGAAAGGCATTTTGCTAGAGCGCTGGTTTTATACTGACTGGTGTACTGAACCCCTGCTTTTATCTTGGGATGGGCTGCCAAGCTGGGAAGTCTTGGGAAGCTGTCACTGTAGAGGTACAATTTGTACAGGACGTTTCTCAGAACTGAGTAGCACAGCTCAGCAGCCGAGGGCTAACTCCTGTTCACACAGTGGTAGCTGAGAAGGGTCTGCAACATCCTGCTTTAAGGGGACCAGCTGGAAACACTTATTTGAAGGGAAGAGTGAGAAATACCTGATTTTGTCTTCTTGGATGGTTTTGTCCCCCTTGTCCATGCAGAAGGAAGCTGACTGCTCCCATCTGACTTGTTTCTCCACTTAGAAAAGGTGGTTTCATGATGGTGAGGGATATTACTTGGGTCTAATATTTGGGAGACTTGGAGTTAAGTCCTTTTCTTGGCCTGTATCTGTGTGTGATATTCAGCTATGTCACCTGGCCTGGCTGTGCTCTGTGTGCAAACCAGAGAAAAGAGTGTTTCCCTGCCTCAAAAGAATGAAGGATAACTATTTTGAGGGACTGAGATAAGGGAAGCTGCATAAGCATCTCAGACAAACAGATCTGCTCCCATTGAATTCAGTGGCAGAACTTTTAATGGGAGCAAGATCCGGGCCCCATCTGATAAAGAATTGCATCTGGATTGCATATGGGGGCAGGCATTAAAGGACCCATCTAAGGATCTCCCCTCTGGAGTACATCTATAAAAGGCCCTCTGTAGTTGTGTTCAAAGCTCACAGTAATGCTAGTCTCCTCAGGACAATTCACTTAGATCATTCAGAAACTCTTTCTTGTCTAAGCCCTGATGCTCTCCCCCAGTGTAAGAATGTGGTTGAAACACCCATGCAGGGAAGACTGGAGATTTGTTTTCTGTTTGAACCCCAAACATTAACAAATTGGACACACGTGCTTTGAGAGTAGAGCCTGCTCTTATTTAAGCCAATGCAAAACTCTCCTTGATCGCAGCAGGATCAAGCTCTTGAATATTGCTTGTACCTTTTTAGACTATCTGCCTCTAAATGAGCCAGACACTGACAAACTCATTCTGGATTTATCCTCCTTGACTGGTTTCAGACCCTCCCTCTTGGGACAGGAGAGTTCATAGTCTAATTGCTGAATGAAAGACTGAGGGCAGGTATCATTGTGCCTTCTCTTTCACTGTTTAGCATGTGCAAGTCAATGCTGTGACTTAGCATTTTGTAGTATTTAAACATCTTTAATGCTCTTGTGAGACTTGTTCCAGCCAGCGTAGTGCTTCTGCTCATGCATGCGATTTTCTCCCTCTTCATGCTAAAGCACTGACAGGTGAGTATTATATGTGTAGAAAGCTATTCAGCAGAAACATATGCCTTGAATATGTTAAGATTCCTTGTAAGTCACTTGATCAATGTGCAGTATTTGTGCCCTCTCTGTAACTTTGCCCTGAATTCATATTCATCAACAGAGGTTGCTCGGTACTTAATGGGACGCTAGGGCACTGAGTGAAGGGAAGGGACAATACGCAAACAGGGTGAAGAATGAGGACAAATGTAGATGAACTTCCTCAAACAGGCACAAAATGCTCATTCCTGAATAAAAAATGTGAAAAGGTCAAGTGCCCCCAGAGGTTTCTATTGTGACAGGCACTTAACCCCTTCACTCCTGGTTATCTGCTTCAGCTGCTGGGCCACTCAGTGCACAAGTGCCATTAGCATCAGCGGAATGCGGTGCAGGATATGCCTGGGTGAGACCAACCTCCCTTCCAGGCCCTGTGTTTGCAGGAAATAATCCTTGTGGACACTGACCCTGTCAGTAGCTGTGTCTAGAGATAATTATTTCCTAACCTGTAACCTTTTCATGGTCAATTGCTCCAGTATATTAGACAGAAATGTGATTTCCTTCTATCTTCAGACACACACAAGTTCTTGTCCTTCCTGCTTTGAGGGCTTAGTGCACAGACAACAAATGCAAGTGCACAGACAACCCACAGCTCTCCAACACACCTTGGTTTGATTTTGCTTAAAAGAAAAAGCGGTTTGCTGCTCTTCCTTGCCATTGAGCAGGATATGTATATGCTCATTCCTATCTGTTTTGGCAGACGGGCATTTCACTTTAAGAACCTAATCCTAATCAGGCAACTGTCAGTGTTTAGCCATCTTCTGCTCCACCAGATTTCTTGCTTGTTGACTGATTCTGGTTTGCCTTTTCCCTAGCTTGTGACGCTTCAGTGTATGCCCCTTGACACCTCACCAAGGCATCTGAGGAGGCAAGATCAGCAGAGTATATCAGCACAGCCGCTCGGAAGGCATCAGGTTTGATATTGGCAGGGATGTCAAACTGAGCAGCCAGGGGTGAAGACAGTTCTCTTGCATGAACCCAGCCTGCTTCTGCCTGAAGTACATCCCACAGAGGCAGCTTTGGTGGTTAGGCCTGAAGAGCATGAGGGAGGACAGTGCTCCTTCTTCTGCACTGCAAATACTCCTCCTCTCTTCAATGTGTTGCAGCCTCTTCAGCAAAGATTTGGGTGCAGAACTCAGCATCCTTGTGTTTGAGACTGTCCCTTTTGGGAATTACATAAGCAAAGTTACTTTTCTCATCTCCTAGGAAGCAGCTGGTGTGGACTGTACTGAGCAAAACAACAGCACATAACCAGTGAGCACTGTTGAGTGTGATTCACAGCCAATGCTTTTACAACCTGCTTCTTGTTTTGGAACAGCGTCTAATTGGTTTTAAAGCATTGCAAAACTAGGTCAATTTGCCACTGGGCTTTGTAAGAGTCTTTAGCTAAATCTCTAGACTTTAGCTAGATGTTAATTTGAGCCAGACTTAGGAAAAATATATATTAATATACCCACAGTCTCACGTGAGAAACTTGTAGGCAACGATCTGGGATTCAGAGCCATCCTCCTATTCCTAAGACTAAATTCAAAGCCACTGTTTAAAAGCAAGCTTGCACATGCGGATGTCCTGATCTTTAATTAGGCAAAACTCCCACTGACATCAATAGGAGGTTGACTTGAATAAGAACTGCAGGATCAGGTCCATAATTTGATACCTGGGATTTGATTAAGCTGCTAAATTACTAGAACACTTTCCCCAGGAGTATAATTGCCTAATTAATTTTGAAAATAGCTAAGTTCAGCACTGACTATGGTGTACCTCTTGCCACATGAAATGGATGCTGTTTAAGCCAAGTTGATGGAGCTATTTGCAAGGGCCCGTAGAGTTTATTTTGCAGTTAAGTATGTCTGTTTATTTAAAGTTCAAAAATAGCCACCATTGTGTTAAAACGTGGTGTTTCAGGAAATACACTCTTGTAATAGACTTCTCTTGTAGTCTGGTTTGGCTGTTAGCATTTCAAATGTATTTTAAAGAGTAGTGCTCTACTGCGTCCTAATTTCAGTTCTGGCTGCTGTGATTTATTTGGCAGGTGAGAAAACACTGGAGGCTGGGGAAGAGCTTCCTCTCTAACAGAAGAAGCTTTGAAAAGTTTGTTGTCTTCTCAATGGTCTTATTTCTTTCTGTTTCTGGTGTCCTAACATGCCTCTGGTAGATTATATACATTAAAATTAGTGTATATTGTTTGCTTTTCCCTGAAATTTTGGTCTAACACTGTGGGCTGTAGTTGATATAGTTGCTGCAGAAGGACTTGCATTCACAACCAAAAGACTCTTTGCTTTGTTTTGGGGTGTTTTGGTGATGTTTTTTCTTTGTTAACAGAGATCTTGTTATGTAAATGGAATAGAGAGATCATATATGGGCTTCCTAAGTGGAAAGAAATTGCTGAAGGAATTGAAATGCTGAGAAGTAGAAGCTGTTCTTCCTAAATATACATGTATGCTTTATGTGTGTGTGTCTGTGTATATAGACATACATAATTAGACTTGTAGTTGGCATAACGCAAAGTACCTACTCATCCTGTTGACAGTTACCTAATAATGCATGTTCTCCCATCCTTTCCGGCTGAATTCTGAAGGCATTAGCATGGGAATTTTCCCTTTCCAGGGGCTGTAACAGAGCTTTAGGACTAGCTGTTTTTGTGATGTGCTTCTTGAGTGGCTGGAGTGGCCCTTATTCAGGAACTCCATCCAAGCATCTCCTGCAGAGAATGAAACCATCAGCTGTCCTCAGGGAAGTGCTCCACACTGTAGCAATGCATAATGGTGAATCTTGTGTCTTTGAGCCTTGCAGGGTGATAGGATCTTGGATTTTAACATGCTTAAAGCATGGATAAGAGCATAAATTCCAGCCTATCACCATATGAAGTCGAATGCAGTCAAATTACTCTTCAGAGAGGTAGGCTTGAAGCCTTTAGCAACCGTTCTGTTCTTTTTTAAGACTGTAAGAAGACTTGAGAGGTAAAGATGTTTCACAAGTAAGCAAGATGAAACTGCAGCTGCAGTCTGAAATAGGCTGAGGTCTGCAGTCTTGCTGTCTTTCAAAATGATAGCTTTTTGTTCTGCTCTGACAATGTCAGAGCGTTGCCACAATGTCAGAGCCTTACAAAAGGGTGCAAGTCCTGTACCCTTGAAAACGAGCAATTGGGTTCACCCAAAATAATGAGATGGTTTTAAAAACAGGAAGGTTATCTTTCATGTTGAAACTGGGTCCTTCTGAAGGCAGTTCTGCCTTCATTTGCCAACTTTAATTTGGTGCTCGGCTCATGTTTTGATGATTTTTTATGAAGACTGTAGAAAGGAATAGAAACTTTCAGCTTTTGTTTCAAAAAGCAAATAGATAACTGTCTATCCTGCAGCATCTTGATTTCTGCAGCTGAGATCCTCTGGAACATGGTGATTTGGTGTCATTAGTGATGACTGTTGGTTAGAAGTGATTTGGTTTGGCATCCTCTGGGTTTTAAGTCAGATTTGGAGATCTCTTGGGTTGTTCCTCTCCCCGACTAGTATTGAATCTCAGTAAGACTGAGGAGATGCCTCAGTTATGAAAACGTGAAAGGTAAGAAGAGAGTGCAAAGTCTGGTTATGATCCTTTAAGCTGTAATTTGTCTCCTGATACTTTGGGAAGCATCGCACCCCTTCCCTTTGTGGCACTCTGCCCTCCTCTAGTGGTGATTGGGCCACAGAGAGCCTCTCACAGTTCCTGGCAGTGAGTCTCTGGCTTGGGGCGATGTGACTCTGGCTCTGGGACCTGGAGATAAGGAGTGGGATCTCTATTCCCACTGATTCAGCTGAGTTCCTCACCTTCTGCCTTGTTTTCTCCTTTGGACAATCACGGAAGCTCCTTGTCAGTGTGTGAAACTCCTAGGAGCCGGAGAAGATGTGATGGTGGAAGTCTGACAGCTCCTATTAGCCATACTTTTAGTTTGGGTTTCTAAAATAGGAAATCAGCAAAGAACAAACATCAAGAGTTTGGGTTTTAATGTCTTCCCTCTCTTTTTATAAATACAAACATAGGGAAAAGAGACAGGTTTTGATTTCTCCTCAGATTTACACTCTTCTTTCTGTATCTGTGGATGCTTGAATAATCAAGAGTAACACCATAAAGGGAAGATCTCTGTGCATCTCGTTCTCCTTATTGTCTTGGCTCACTTGACCCTGTTGGGGATGTGCCCTTTCATTGTATGCTGCTGTTGGGCTTGGGAGGGCAAACAAAGGGAAATGAGCTCTGTGTAAGTCCATGGCTTGATCAGGGACCAGCTGAATTAGCTGGACCAGCCCTTGACTCAGCGTGGCTGTGTAAGGATGCAGTTCTCATGTGCCAGGGTCCTTTGCTTGCTTTCAGTATGTGTGTTGTACGGAGGGTGCAGCCAGTGGGGGGGATGCTTTCCTGAGTGACTGAGGGGTGGGAACACTGGCTGGTCTTGAGGGGAGAGGAAAACTGAACTAGAGCTTAAGAGAGCTACTGAATCACATCCCACTACAACAAGAGGGCAAGAGCTGGTTGTTCTTGTGGTCCTTTTCACTGAGCAGGAAGCAGAAAGGTGCAGTGAAGTGGTCCTCATGACAGGCTCTGCTGTTCTCTGCTATTATCCCTGTTTTACATTCAAAGAAGTAAAGATGGATTTAATTAAGACTGTGCAGAGCAGAATGGCAGCTCTGGATCTGGGGGCACTGCCTCCCAGTGCACTGGAGTCTTCATTTCAACATGAATTAGGAAAGACCAGCTCCAAGAGGGTGGCACATAACATCTTTCTCTCTTAAATACCTAATGCCCTTCCAATAGCTGCTCTGGAGTGGTTTGTTTGTCAAAGACCACCTTTCTAGCTGGCAGTTCTTTCTCCTGCCTCTTTGTAAAACCTCAGTGCTTTCCCTAGCCAGTGAAGGCACCATTGTTTTAACAGCATAAATGTCTCTTGAGGCTTCAGCAAATGTATATTATATTATATTATTTTATTATGTAAATGTGTATATTATTATTTATTTTAGGTGAAATACTTGATTTGTTATGTTTTATAAAGTAAGGGGAGCTGCTGGATTTTGCTACTGTTTTCTTCTGCTTCAGCATCAGGCAGGCCAAAACTGTCTGGGTTATCTGGTTCCTAAGTTACCCCATCAAGCTCTTTGGATGTGTGGGAATTTTGGCTTTGCAGCATCAGTCTCTTTGAGGGAAGCAAAAGGGAAGATGAATGCTCCTAAAGGAGCTTCCTCTGTCTTGAATCTGTATCAATTTCAGTGAATTCAGATCTCTCTCCTTTTCTTGGGAGAGTGGAGGGAATGTTTCAACTGAAGACTTCTAGAGCTGGGAAGGTTCCTAAGCCCCAGGCAATACCTCAATCTGTGTATATTCCAATCTGCTTGTCTGGGATATGTGAGGAACTTTGTTTTTATCTTAAAGCAGTTTGAGCCCCTGGAGAGAAATACAAATCTCTTCCTTCTCCCTATGAAATAAACAGGAGCAAATATGTATTGTAGCTGCATTCTAGTACTTTTTATGCCACTTTTTTCTCTGCTATTAAACAGTCTTCAGTTCCATTAATCCCTGGAGTGCAGAGAAAGTTGTGTTTAATTCTCTTGTGATTCCCCCTCCAAACCAGGCAGTAGGATTGTCCCAAAAGGAATTAACTTATTGCAACGGGGTTTCTTTTCCAAACAATTTGCTTTGCCTTAATTGAAAACCTGTAGTGATGTATCTGCGCCTCTGTTATCTGTGGGGAATGACTGACTTCCAGCCTAGTCAGGCTGTGTTTAACTTCATTTGTGTTAGGCCTTTGCTAGACTGGGGAGCTCTTATCACAGTTTGGTTCCCACATAGGTGTGCATGATGCAAGGCTTTGATAAGCTAATTCAGCCAGCGGTCTGTCACTAAAATGCATCTCCACATCCTTTATTCATCTGTGTGACTCTGCTCTCAGCTGCCCCAAACAGCCCTCTGCCAGTTCCCTCTCCCTCGCTATGCTCTGTGGTTTGCCTTTAAATATCTTCAGGGGTGAGACTATCTGCATGTTTGTACATCATTGAGGGCTTAGCAGAGCCTCTGGGTACTGCCTTAATAAACCTGCTCAATAATAAAGCTCAGAAGGATGCTGCTGTAACAGTATCTTGGTGTACAAGTGAAGTAATTGAGAGCAGATCCCATTAGTTTCTCCCCTTGCATTGCCAGCTGGGAGCACAGGAGTTGCTTTTGCACTGTGGCAACATCGCCGCCGTATTTCCTTTATAAACAGATGGATGGTTATAATCTGTGGCCGTTCCTTGTTGTTTTATCCCCCTGAAAAATGCTGCTGCTGCCTTCTTCAAGCTGTGAGAGATCCCCAAAGCTTGCCAGGCAGCAAAGCTCAGGGAGCTCTCAAAGGATGCTGCTGCTTTTCCCTCTAACCTCTTACGGTCTCTACCTTTCCTCTGTTCTCTTTTCTTTCTTCGCCAGCAAGGCGCTGTGTGCAGTCTTCTGTGAACCTTTGTGGGCCAGGTTTCTCCCAGGTGCCTTTTTTTCCTCCTCAGTAGCTGCAGAAGAGGCAGTGGATCTGAAGGGGGGAGATGTGCTTTATGACTTATGACACTTTATAAAGTGCATTTTGCTGCAGGATTGACAGAGCTGGAGAGAGAAGGCTCCCAAGACCAGGGATGCAGGGGCAGGTAGAGGATGGATCTGCCCTCGGTGACTACTGCTAATGCCTTGGAGCCACCCATGGGCTGAGTGGGGACACCTCCAGTCCTTGCTTCCCTGCTCAAACTGTGCAGCAAGAGGAGGGGTTAGTGCCAGGTGAGCCCAGGACCTAACTGTGCTAAGAGCTGCTTGCAGTGCAGCAGTTCATTATCCCTCCAGAAGCCATGGGAGGGCTTCTGCATGTGAGCGGGCTCCATTATCCAGCTGTTGATCTAAAGCCAGGCTTATTTTGACAACCCCACCTCTTCCTCCATGTCCTGGCTCCTGATGGCAGGGGTGTCAGCACTTTTCCCAGTGTGAGGGAGCTGGGCTTTATTACCCATTCCCTTGGCACTCCCGGGCTCTCTTAGATACTTCAAATGGCTCTTTCCCACGGTTCTGTGTTAGTCTCTGCCCCTTTCTTGCCTGTAGCCTCAGGGCTGCAGATCCCCAGCCATCTATTTATATGGCCCTCATTTGTCTTAGTTTCTTTGGCACTTATATGGCTCCCATTGGCCCAGGGCCTCAATGCCTCCCAATCTTTAATATATTTATCTTCACACATGCAGACACACAGGCATACCTGTGAGGTCAGGAAGTACCATTGCTCCTATTGTACAGATGGAGGACATTAAATGGTAATTTGGTTAAACTGGGAGCAGGTGGTGGTGGTGGTGGTGAAAAAGGGCTGCTTACGTATGGCACCAAAAATGGCATCACATCAGCAGCCACAGTGCAGTGCTGGACGTGAAGGCCTCCCTGCTCATGCCTGAGTCTTGTAGTCAGTGGGATTTGAGGTCCAAGTCATGCCCTGTCCCTGTTCTGGCCTCTTCAGTCTTGAATCCTTTTTTGACCCAGTGATACAATTTCAGAGATAAAAGCTTCTGTCAAATGGATGGAGACGGAGGTTGGAATCCCCTTAATTTGACAGTGGAAGCAAACGGTCTTTTAGTGGCAGGATCCTTCCCTCTTGCTCACTGAGTTTGCAGCTCTTAGAAGGGGTTTGTCCCCCTCTTCTTGATGACTCTAAGGTGGGGATAGAGCCCAGCAGTCCAAGACATAGCCATCACCAGCTCAGAGTTTGCTTTGTTTTGCACTCTCAACAGACTGTCTCAGGCAGGAATTTTGGCAGCTCATACACAGAGATGCTATTCCTTGGCAATCACTTTCTGTTACCATTTCCCAAAGACAGCAGTGCTGCCAAACATAGCTCCATGTGCTTTTCAAACCTGAACAATGAGCAGTGCCTACAGTATAGAGACAACGCTTGGTGCGCTTCAGGAACTGAATCAAAACCCATTGGGTGTCAGTGGTAATCCCATTCCTTCGAAGCCAGTGGTGTTATTTCCTGTGCTTGAAGTTGAGTGAGAGTGGGGATGAGCTGGAGCCACATTTGGGAATGTGGGAATTGAGAGGGGAGAAGTCAGGTGCCTGGTTCCTGGGCCCATGCCTGGCTGATAGACCACGGTGCCTAATTAGTGCAGCAGATGTTCTCTGTTAGCAAGGCTTTCCTTAGGCGCCTGCACTAATGTTCTTGATAGCTGCTAAGGAGAAAAGGGAGGAGGAAATTGCATCTATATTTAATTAATACTGCATTCATATTTTATGGGGAAGAGCCCTTAGGTGTAGGAAGATTCCGAGTGAGAACAATAGCTTTGGAGTGCTGGAGCCATTGTGAGGTGCTGAGGAGATGAACTTTGGGTTTAAAACCAAACCCAAATTTCTTCCAGGATAACCTGGGAAAGTTCAGGAACCCTCTGCCACTCCCCTCCCAGCCTCAGGCTGAAAAGCAAGTGCCCAGCTTGCTGATAATGCATATTTGGTTGACTTTAATATTGTCTAATATAGTGAGTAAAGAGGCTTGGTGAGCTGTAGACAAGCATCAAGCTGATTATGTTTTCCTTTTGATAAGCTGCCAGGCTTGGAGAGGTTTCCTCTTCGATTCTCTGAGCTTACTCCCCTTTTCCAGCTGCATGCTGTGTTCCTTCTCTTCTGGCTCTGAATCCTGGGCACGGAGATCCAACATGCCATTGTAATGGCCATCACGTCTCCATCCTGCATGGTTGGGTTGCTGTGGCTGATGATGGGTCTGAGGTGGACTGAAGGTTGGCTCTGGCATCCAGTAGAGATAAAAGCATGTGGGAGGTGGCTGTTTGCTGGAGTGGCCTTTGCTGCTCTCGAGGATACCTCAAGACATTGCTTGCTGGGCATCCAGGCGCAATGCTGCATCAAGTGATGCTGCACCAAGCGGAACGGGGGATGCTGATGGTGTTTTGAGGTTGAGCAGGAGATGCAGTGATGAGGCCAGTATGTGTCCTCCTCCCTGGAGGCTCTGATCCTGCACGTGGATGGGTCATCAGTGCTGATGCAAGGCAGAGGCTGAGCTCACTGCCTTGCTGTCAGCATTCACCACTCTATCCTCATTAGGAGAAGACTTGGGCCAAGAAAGAGACATTTTAGAGTCCAGTCAGAGAAACATGAAAAACAGCTTTCTGAAAGCTTGTTTGTTGTAAGTCTCTTAGAAAACGATGTACACACCCTTCATGCTCTGTTAAATACCATTGTTTTATTTAGTTAGCATGTGGCACAGTGCTGCCTGTACTTTGCAAAACACATTACATCTCATTCTCTGCGATGTTGTTAGACTCTGTGGTTTGCATTGTAATAAAAACGTGCAAACAATTATTACCCAAACAAAACCAGTTATGATTTATCCTTTTGTAGACTCTCCTCCTTCTCCTTTCACTGATTCCACAGTTTTTCCTTGGTGGTGTCCAAAATCCAGAGAGAAAGGGAAGCTGGAAGTCAGAAGTGTTTATGGACAGGAGCGTTTCTGCCTTCCTCCAACTACAAAAGGAACATTTGTTGCCTCTAACTCCTCAGCAAACTGCCGTCAAAACAATTAGTGTTATTTTTCTATTATCCTCCTATTTGAGAGTAAATAGCCATTTCATGAATATGTTAATTAGCTGGTAGGTGCAGAAGATAAGTGGATGGGGTATCTCCACAGATGATGATAAAGCTTCTATTGTATACAACAAGGATATTTTCCAAGTCCTTGGGGTCAGGCGGTTGCAGTTCAACTGCTCACAACCGGACCCGTTCTGCTTTGATAACTTAAAGATTAAACCAAAGTCACAGGGTTGTGCAAATGGAGATTTATTTCCCCCCTTTCTTAAAGGAAAAAGCAGCCAGAACTGAGTCCCTACAAAGCTGAACAATTAAAGCCTGGTGTAGTAAGTTTTAAAGGCGAACAGAGAGGGTCTGAAAAACCCAATGTAATTACTGCAGGGCTCTGCATCTGTGGGCTGTTATATACATGGTATTTTTAGCTGTAAAGTAATACTGGGTTATTCCATTTCAATTGGGCTGTCTGCAGGGCAGGAATTACTTGTGAATTCATCTGTCAGTAGGAGCTGCAGGTTGCTAGATAGGTATGCTGGCTTATTTCTTTTAAAATCATCCAAATATTTATTTTAGGGAGACTGTGTTTCTTTAGGCTCTGAAGAAGCAGGAAAAAACGCTGTTTTTCCTTGTGGAGATGTGTATGTTGAGGATACAAATTCCATATTCTGCAAAGTTGAATGCACCATTGTGCCAGATAATTAAAATGTAAATTTAAGTATCTATGCCTGCTTTGTGATTTCTTCTTCTTCTTCTTCTTTTTTTTAATACTTTTAAGTTAGTTGTCTTTTAAAACATGTGGTCAGCTGTTGTATTCACATATGGTCAAATGATCAAAGTCTGAACTCCTCTCTAATTGTCCCCTGCTGCTTGTCTGCTCTGTCCATGATCAAGGCCTCAGCAGGTGATAAGAAAGGCATGAGAACAGGCTGGAAGGAGAATGAACTACTGAGGGGCCCAAGCTGAAAGAAATAAAGACTTCCAGTACATCACCCTGACAGTAAAGAACCAAGAAAAAGTGAAGTCTGGTTAGTTCTTATTTTTTTTTGTTTTCTTTCTTTCTTGTCTTCCCCCCCCCCTTTTTTGCTCCCCAATCTGCATATATTTTTTTAAAGGCAGAATGCAAATGGGGGTAGTCTCTGTGTATTCTCAGCTCATATAAAAGACAGCACCAAACAGCCTGCTGCAGACATGTTTATTTACTTGCGAGGAGGAGGAAGCTGCTAAGTCACACAGTTTATAGTATTTCACATGTTTGTGGAAATCCTTGCAATTCTTTTCACTTGTGCTTGTCATTGTTTGCCTGGAGTTCACTTTGCCAGATGGTTCTTTATTGTCACTGGTGTCCACACCTCGCTCTTGCATCACTTCAAGACCAAATGGTGTGAAGAGCTTTAATACTTAGAGGATTTAGTAAAAGTAAATCCAGACTTTGTGGAAGGTTCATTCTCAAGCTATTCAAGCAGGTCTAGCACTGATTCAGAGAGGAGGGAGTAGCTGACCCAAGGAATGAAGAAAGGGGGAAATAAATGGATTGTCTTTGCCATTCCTGTTTGTCCCCTGCTCTCTTGCAGCCGAAACGCCAATGGAAAATTAAGGCTCTATATTGGCATTAGGACGAGGAGTTAACAGTTAAAGGAAGGTCCGCTGTCAGACATCCCCCGCTCGCTCCATCAGTGTAGGTGCATTTCTCCAGCTAAATTTCTTAGCCTTGCGGTAATGTATTTGTATGCATCATGTTTCTGGGACCACGTGAGGATTAATTTTTTACATGAATTTGCATGCAAATGGAGCACTCCCTTTTGGCTGCTGTTCGAGTCGTTCCTTGCCTGTTTGCAAACACTGTCACTCAGATGGGAGAAGTGCGATTGCCCCATTTTACAGCTGAGGAGGCAGTGGCTGGCTGAGAAAGCAGTAATGTGCAGACTGTCACTCAGATACAGAGGGCTGTGGGGCAATTCATATTTCATTATAAAAGTGAGTTTTGAGTGCTTATTTCTTTAATCGTGCAGGTAGCTGAAGCCTATTTGTCCAAATGACTACAGCAATAAGAGTGGGCAGAGAGTGTGTGTCTCTGCATGGATAGGGAGTACTTTAGCAGGAGGCAGGTGGGAGAGGATTTAAAGGTTATTATAGGAAAATCCTTCTGGTGATCAGACTGTTGGATGGCTGCTGGAAAATAGGCAAACAGGTTAATGGGGTATCTCCGCAGAGGGAAAAGCACACATCACATCTCTGCTGTAGTCCCTCCAAATAGGCAGAGCTATGTTTCTTCTAGGGACAGTATGGCTACCTCCGAAGGGTTTTCCTTGTGGGCTTGTGTGGGTTTTTAGCTTAGGAGTGGGCTCATGGTAGAAGGGGAGGCTTCTCGTAACTTTGATGGTGGCAAAAGAGGAATGTGATCACATCTCTGCACAGGGCCAAGTGTGAGAGGGGCTTGAAATAAAGAGTTGGGAGCATTTTGACCATGAAGATTTGTGGAAGGCAGGGCCCCAGTCCTGCCGGGAGCTCTGCTGGAGAGTGTCTGCCTCTGCACTGACCCACAGAAGTGAAGCGCCCCATGGAAATCTCACTGCTTCCCTTCCCTCCCTCCTGGGTTCACTTCTGGGATTGGAGCTGGTTCCATTTGGTCATGCTCAAGTGACTTCCTGAGCTGGGGTCGGTGGGAGCACACTGCTGAGGAGGTGAAGTGCCACAAGCTACGTATAACGTGAGGATAGGCAGAACTGTTTGCTGCTGAGCGCAGTGAACAAGGAGGCTGCCAAGTGAGGGCAGTGAAGCAGGGTGTGCAAAGGAGCTTGAGAGACAGCTAGAGGATTTGTGAGGGGTTGGGTGAGGAGGTGGAAGGATGTGGCGACAGCAGGGAGAGGAGGGGATGAACAGGGCAGGCAGGCTCTTTTTCCACTGCTTATTCCTCATAGCAAACACAGGGAAGTATACTCCTAATGCTTCCCCTGTGCGTTCAGGCTCTGCTTTTATAACACAGGCAATGCCAGGCTTATCAGCCTGTCAAAGTTCCTTTCAGTTGTCCAACCCCTCAATTCCCAATGTAAATGGAACCTGAAAGAATAATGCTGCGTTTCTTGCTATTGGCTTTACAGCTCACAGTGACTCCAGAGTGGGCTGTGGAAGGAGCTCAGACCTGGCTGCTGCATTTCTCCCACTCCACCTTGATCACTGCTGAGTTATTGCAGCTTCATATCTGTGGTGCAAGCGACTTTTAAGGGGGATTGTTGTATTTGTTCCACTTCTCTCAACCATCCTACCACATACATCAACTTCCTGTTAAATACGTTGCCCAGTGAAGGCTGCAGGATCCTGTTTGGTCTGTGAGCTCTTTGTAGGCATCTGAGAAGAGATGGGGTTCTGTCAGCTGGAATAGTTCCTTCATGGTGACTTTGGGTTTTTCTCTCAAGCAGGTTTGACTCAGCTGCTTCTGTCTCCTCCCTTTTGAGCTCAGTTTCAGAAAGGTTTGGTGGTACATGGTGCTGGCATCTAAAACAATCGGTACAGGAAGCGTGGCTTAACAGACCTGGGCATTGAGAATTTGCCCTTGCCTCACACATCCTGTGCACTATTAGATCCACCCCTCTGTGGGGTGCTGCTGGCTGAGGGATGATCTGTAACCCTTCTGTCAGGCTTTGCCATGCCCTAGTGACCTTCCTGTAAATATTTATTGTCCAGGACATCTAAAAGTAGGAAAGAAGACCTACCATGATGGTGGGCTTAAATGGGAACAGAGACAGCCAGATTTAACCAGCTTACAAATCGTATCTTCTCTCATTTGGTCCTCTGTTTCCTTGGGAATAAAACCAACAGTGTCCAAAGAGAGCTGTTGAGAGTCACCTTTACATCTGGAACTTTCTAAGCTGGTGTTACCTCAACACAGCTGGGGAGTTTATTTATCATAGAGAAAACACAGCCTTGATTATAGACACTAGTGGTGAAATAGAAGTGAATTCTGCTTCTTTAATGGTTGTTTTTGTAGTACACATTGATTTGTTATTTACAACAATAGTGTAGAGCAATGCATTGAAAATCCCCAAACTGTGGTGGGAGTGTTGAGAAGCAACAGATGGAAGTAGCTTCTGTGTAATACTGCATTAGCATTGCACACTTATAGGGTTCAGTGAGGAGTTACTGGTTATAGTAACTGTGAATAAGCTCATATATCTTTATATGAAAAGGAGTGTAGTCAGCAGTTTGAAGGAGGTGGTCCTACCTCTCTACTCTGCTCTCATGAGACCTCACTTGGAGTATTGTGTGCAGTTCTGGTGTCCTCAACATAAAAAGGACATGGAACTGTAGGAACAAGGAGGGCCATGAGGATGATCAGGGGACTGGAGCACCTCCCGTATGAAGACAGGCTGAGAAAGTTGGGGCTGTTCAGCCTGCAGAAGAGAAGGCTGCGTGGAGACCTCATAGCAGCTCCAGTATCTGAAGGGGGCTACAGGGATGCTGGTGAGGGACTATTCATTAGGGACTGTAGTGATAGGACAAGGGGTAATGGGTTGAAACTTAAACAGGGGAAGTTTAGATTGGATATAAGGAGGAAGCTCTTTACTATAAGAGTGGCGAGGTACTGGAATGGGTTGCCCAGGGAAGCTGTGAATGCTCTATCCCTGGCAATGTTCAAGGCCAGGCTGGATGAAGCCTTGAGTGCCATGGTTTAGTGTGAGGTGTCCCTGCCCATGGCAGGGGGGTTGGAATTAGATGATCTTAAGGTTCTTTCCAACCCTAACTATTCTATGATTCTATATTGTTTCAGGTTCCTTTACTGGCAGAAGTTGGTCTTTGTCATCTGTGGAAAGTTCCTGAGCAAAGAGCTCTCCAACCTGCTGCTGATGGTAGGTAGCATCATGCTGTTTTCTGGGAATATGTTTGCTATTTTCTAGGATAAACAAGTGAAAAGTGGTCAGCAGATAAAATAGTTTCCTCCCACTGCCCCCTTCCTCCATGTGCTCATAATAAGTGGCTAAGGAGGGGGGGGGGAAAGGAATAAAAGTGGTTCCTTGACCTGGAAATGGTCAAGAAAATTACAGAGCCAACAAAATCAATTTCCAGCTCTAACAGGCCACAAGCCCAAGGAGCTGTGCACAGGGCTTCCTGGGGTTAAAGTAGGCGTTTAATCTCTGAAGTCCTACCCAGGGGTGGTATGCTGAAAACAAGGAGTTTTTGGTGGAGTCACGTGCCTCAGGAGGTTTGGGATCAACAGGAGGGATGTGGTTTGTTTTCTCTCATAGTTGTTTTGGATGGGAGCTGCAAGTGGTTTGGTGGGAGGAGGTGAGGTGCTGTTGGGACTGGTTTTGCCATAGAATCATAGAATGGTTTGGGCTGGATAGGACCTTGAGATCATCCAGTTCCAACCCCCTGCCATAGGCAGGGACACCTCACACTAAACCATGTCACGCAAGGCTCTGTCCAACCTGGCCTTGAACGCCGACAGAGATGGAGCATTTATGCTATATTATGGGTAACTGAAAGGGTCATGTCCCAGCTTCACTTCTTGGCATCCTTGTATAGGAAGCAGAGTTTGCTTTATTACTTTTCCAACCTTGCAAGGACTATTGTGAGAGCTCTTTGCTATAATAGATTGGTGAGGGAGATCCTTGGCCTAAGCCCTGTGTGCTGTGGGGCTTGTTTCTTGTAGGACTTGATTCTGTAAGATGCTCCTGCTAGCTGGGCTTGGATGGGAGACAGAATGAGCCCACTCTGTCCATGCATGGGGGCTCCAACTGACTGAAAAGAAAGGGATGAACAGAGTGGTCATTGCTTTAGATTGGATTATGCGGCAAAAGGAAGGCAGGAAGCTTCAGCAGGGAGGATTGGGGCTGGTGCAGGGAGGAAGGCTCTTGCTCTGCACTGCAGGTCAAGTGGCACAGTAATGAAGAGAATAGCCCTAATGTGCATAAACGCTGCTTGTCAAAGTGACTCTTCCTCCTCTGAAAATCTACTTAAACCTAACGGCCTGTGTGGCACCCTGAAACGCATCCAGCAATTAAAAGATAAGGTTAATAAGTTACGTGTGTGGAGGCCAGGAAATTTGGAGGCAGTGTTGCTGTGGTAACCATAACCCTGCCCTTGCGGGCATCAGCATTCCTGTGGGGTCAGTGGGGGTGGGAAAAGCCTCCAGCATGGTAACGGGAGGGTGGGAAAAGTCATAAACATATAAAAATAAAGCCAATGCTTTCATCACTTTCTGTGGTGTCAGTGAGCAGTAAAACGTGAAGCTCCTCTGCACAGGGTGTGTTGGAGGGAGCTTTTGGGAGGGCAGAACTAACCTTGCTGGGTTTAGCCTCAGCTGATTTCAGCGCTGGGGGTGCTGTCTTAGGTGAGGAAAGGATGTCTTCAAAATCACACTGATATCCTACTTTGGCTCCTACAGCTAAAATCCTGGTCATTAAAGGAGACCTTATAACAGCCATCCAATAATTAAGGAGGCGGATAGGAAACTTGGAGAGGGGCTTGGGACAAGGGCCTGTAGGGACAGGCCAAGGGGAATGGCTTTAAGCTGCTAGAACAGGGGAGACTGAGATGAGCTCTTAGGCAGAAGCTCTTCCCTGTGAGGGTGCTGAGGCGCTGGCACAGGGTGCCCAGAGAAGCTGTGGCTGCCCCATCCCTGGCAGTGTTCAAGGCCAGGTTGGACACAGGGGCTTGGAGCAGCTGCTGCAGTGGAAGGTGTCCCTGCCTGTGGCAGGGGTTGTAGCTGGAGGAGCTTTGAGGTCATCTTTAAGGTGCAGAGCAGAAGCCGAGCAGCCAGGCTGCTCCTGTGCTCCCCTGCCTTGCAGAGCAGCATGGGCAGAGCCTCTGACATTGAACTGGGACCTTTGGCTTTTGTGGCTGGAGCCAAACCCTTCATGTCCCTGAAGGCAACCCCCGGGCTGGGTGTGGAGTCAGTGACTGTGAGACTGCAGAGACAGCACACGGCAGCTTTGATTGACGAGAAATGATGCCATTTATATCAGCAATGTTTATTCAGAGCAGCTTCCAGTGTGTGAAGGGGCCTACGAGGGTGCCAAAGAGGGATCCTTCATCAGGGACTGCAGCGATAGGACAAGGGGTGATGGGTTTGCACTGCAACACGAGCAGTTTGGTTGAGGAATGAGGCAGATTGTTCCCTGTGAGGGTGCTGAGGCGCTGGCACAGGGTGCCCAGGGAAGTGGTAAATGCTGCATCCCTGGCAATGTTCAAGTCCTGGATGGACAGAGCCTTGGGAGCCATGCTCTGGTGTCAAGTGTCATTGCCCATGGCAGGGGGCTTGGAGCTAGAAGCTCTTGAAATCCTTTCCAACCCTAACTATCCTACAACTAAACTACAACTACAACTATCCTATAATTCTATGATTCTAAAAAAAATATAGAGAACAACAAACAACAGAGCTGCTTACCCCTATCCTAACCTATAACCTATTGAAACCCCAACAACAGTAACTTACCCCTATCCCTAACCTATAACCTACTGAAACCCCCAACAACAGTAACTTACCCCTATCCTAACCTATAACCTATTGAAACCCCAACAACAGTAACTTACTCCTATCCTAACCTATAACCTATTGAAACCCCACCAACAGTAACTTACTCCTATCCTAACCTATAACCTATTGAAACCCCAACAACAGTAACTTACTCCTATCCTAACCTATAACCTATTGAAACCCCAACAACAGTAACTTACTCCTATCCTAACCTATAACCTATTGAAACCCCAACAACAGTTACTTACTCCTACACTAACCTATAAGCTATCCCTACTCTGCGGCTGTTGCCATCTACCTACGCCTGTGTTTATGGGCAGATGGGCCACCGGTGTCTGGGGTGGTTGCAGCACCAGACTCAGCACCACGCTGGCGTTTTCTCCTCCTGGTGCCCTGGACGCTGGGGCGCGGGGGGGCTGCAGTGGCCGCTCTCAGGCGCTCCATGGCGCTTTCTGCCATCCCCTGGATCCTCTCCAGGTTGGGGTAATCCCGCTGGAAGTAGGGATGGTAGTAGAAGAGCAGCTACAAAATGCAAAGGAGAGGAGTCAGTTGCCATTGTTGCAAGGAGGAGAGAGACAGAGATGTGGGAAGTGGGCATCTGCATCGCAAAAGGCAAACTGGGGTGTTCAACAGGACTTTCTGGGGCCTTTTAAAGCTCAGGTGTTTGGGCTGAATGCAATGTTAGGGTAGAGTTTTGGTCAGTCATAAGCAGCCTTGTGTTTCCAGGTGCTGGGAGCAGAGAAGTGCAGGGTCTTCAAAAGCCTAAAATCCAATGGAGAAACCCAAACAGGTCTCTTTTTAGAGCACCTGAGTGTGGAATGGGCCCGTTGGGGATAATGGTGGTGCTGCCGTGTATCTTGTCAGCATTGAGCAGCTGCCACAAGATGATTGAGAGCTCTTTTGTGTGCAGAGGAACCAACGTACCTGCCCCGGAGCAGGTCCTGCTGCTGCCGCCACTGCCTGCAGCTCCCTGACGGACATGGATATCACCATGTCCTCCTCCATCCTGCAGAATCCATGCAGGTGGAGGCGGTCGAGGAACTCATTCATGGTGTTGGCCTTCAGGACCCTGCGCGCTCCCCTCTTGCTGAGAACCTCCCTTTCGAAGAGGTTATCTGCGATAACCACACAGCTCCCGTTGTTGCCCCACTGGATGGAGCGGACATGGAAGCAGGAGATGAGCTTCCATAGGGCAACAGGGAAGGAGTGGCCTGCAGAGGTCTCTGAAAGACAAAATTGCCTGGTCAGGTCCCAGGGTTCATCAGGCAAAGCCTGAAGGGAGTTTTCTTTTGCGGGAGGTGGGTGGCAGCAGCCCAAGGTGCTCCCGTGTCACCTCTTCGAGGCATGGCCGACGCTGAGGATGCCTCCCCTGAGGACGGCTCCAGCACCGCTCGGTTCCGACTCCTGGCACCGAGTGTCCCCCGAGCAGCCAGGCTGGGTCCTGCTGCTCAGCAGACTGAAGGGCTGTGGCACCAGCAGCTCCTCAAGTTCTCCAGAGTCACTGTGACATCAGTGTTCTGTGAGGGTTCTGTGAGGGTTCCATGAGGATTCCATGTGCGGTGCCCATCTCCTGGCAGCAGGCAGGGGAAGGCAGCAGAAGTTTCTAGAAAGCCTCATTGTCTTCTCCTGCAGAGAGCTGTTTAGAGCTGAGAAGTGAGCCCAACTGTATTTGCCTTTGGCCTGTGCTGCTGGGGCCGTGCTGCCTCCTGTTGGCCCTGGGAGCTGGTCCCCAAGGCGGTATGGGGAAGGCTGCAGCGTTGGGCATCAGAGTGCCCAGACCTCAAGTTTGTGCCTTGGGCACCTTCCCCCTGTGCAGAAATGCCCCAAGCCTCTTGTGTGCAGTAACCCTGCTGTGATCTCAGCAGCGCTGCTGCTGTTGCGGCTGTGCATGTGCTGGGTGATGCTCTCAACTTTCAGCAGGGCTCTGTGCTGCTCTGCAGGATGAAGTCCAAGTGAAACACCACCTGCACTGATCCTGCATGTGAAATAAAGTGGTGCTCTGCACTCCTGTACCTTTCTGGGATGGGTTCCTCTGCTTTTCTTTGAGACAGAACCGTTAGACCCAAACCAGGACACTCAGTGATGTTCTCTCAGCCTTTTGAACACTGTCACCCCAGTCTTGAGTTGAAGGAACTTGGCTGCAGGAACAGTTGTGTCGGCTGCAGGTTCTGAAGTTTATGGAGCCTGAGCTTAGAGCAGCTCCAGTGGCCAATGTGGCTTTGGGAAACCTGGAGAGGGGCTTTGGCCAAGGGCCTGTAGGGACAGGTCAAGGGGAATGGCTTTAAGCTGCCAGAACAGGGGAGACTGAGATGAGCTCTTAGGCAGAAGCTCTTCCCTGTGAGGGTGCTGAGGCGCTGGCACAGGGTGCCCAGAGAAGCTGTGGCTGCCCCATCCCTGGCAGTGTTCAAGGCCAGGTTGGACACAGGGGCTTGGAGCAGCTGCTGCAGTGGAAGGTGTCCCTGCCTGTGGCAGGGGTTGGAGCTGGAGGAGCTTTTGGGTCCCTTCCAACCCAAACCAGGCTGGAATTCTATGATGTCTCTTCCAAAGAACTGCTTCTGAAATTGCTGCTCAGGCCTGGCCTGCTGGTTTCTTCCTTGAGCCTGTGTTTGAAGCTGGTGTTTAGGCTAACAGGAACTGCAGTGGTGAATGTGGTGGCTTGTCTTGCCTGGGAAATATAAATGGAATTTGGTGTGGAAATCAGAAACGATATCTTGATGTTCTCTGTATTACTGAACTGAGCACTTAAACTCAGTAGTTTTGCAGTGACGATGATGCTTCGTCTATTATCCAGGGCTGATTCTTTAGTCCCTCCATGTATTATTTTGCTTTTGTGAGGAGGTTTGAGTTTTCTGTTGCTGTCTTCTCAGAATAGATCCATGCTTAGGTATCCCTGCAAGAAACAGGTAATTCCTTAAAATGAATAATCCTCATCTGGTTGCTGGCAGATACCTCTCATCTGGAAAAGACTCTTGCCTCATATGCTGGTTATCCCTGCTGAGATAAAGCAAGCAACTGGAGCAAATGAAGCACTTGTGAACTGTGCTACAGCTTCTCCCTGTAGTATGCAAACGAAGTGCAAATCACCTGCATTCCTGTAGGAAGTGCTTTATGAAAAGCAATGGAATGGAGGGGAATGGAAGTCCTGAGTGCTGGTGAGATTATTTTCAGTGGAGGGTAATGTGCATTTGCTGTGCGGTTGGCGTATGATAATAGAAGTGTGTTTCTGTGTAATGCTGTGGTTCTCAGAGGCAGGAGATGAAAGACATAGAGTGATAAAGTGCTACATCTCAGGACATTTGATCTTGTATTAGAATATCATATTTTGTAACAAATGCATACCAAATGTGGGAGAGAAGCTTGTTGTGTTACCGAACTTTAAAACATGAATAGAGACCATGCAGTTGTTTTTATTGTACTGAGATCTCATCTTATTAGCACTTTTGGTTATTTGAATAAACGATGTGTATTTGGCAATTGCGTAGTGGGAATTTGACACGAGAAAGTGAGCAAAGGTACACTATGACAGTGCCATGGAAGGCAATGTTTATGGAGAAGATGTTTTCTATACACCATTGTTCAATGTTGAAACACGTTTTCTTCAATTACATTCCTTGTTTTCTTTCTTTTTTAAGGGTGCATAATAACTTAGTGGAGCTTTGGGAACTTGGGACAGATATAACTTAAGCAGATTTATCTAACTACACACAGTACTTTGTTGCTTGATGCACAAGCAGCTACTATAGCAACTGCAAGATCACAAACTGTTATGATACCTCCGAGAAACGGGTTGTCTTTTAAAAGCAGCACAAGTGTGTAAATTTACATGTCAAATTTAGTCGACAGTAGCCGTGGTTTTTGGGGGAGAAATGAGAGCTGCAAATGCATGTTCCTGTCCCTGTGGGGCCTTCGTGGTTTATTTTGATGATTGTATTTTTTCACTTTGCCATAATTTATCTCATTATCATATACTGTTGTGTTGAGCTGAAGGAATGGAATGTAATTTAAACTGCTCATTGTTATTTCAATATACCATGAGAGTGTCTAATGACTTTGAGATCTTCCTGCCTCTAGTTGAAAGGAGAGAGAAGCAAGTCCTTTCCTAAATAACTTAGGGCTGAAAAGGTGCAAACAGAGCTGGTGACAGAGAAGGTAAATTGCCACCAACCTGCTATGTGGCTGGGACAAACAGCTGACAGAGAGCCTCCTGAGAGCACACATAGCTGAGGATGCTAACTGGGCATAAAGGAGACAGAGCTGTGGGCTTGTTCCACACATCCAGTGTGGCACTTCCTGAATGCAGCTAAATATGTGATGTTGGTAGCTATGATAAAAGCAAGACAAAAAAAAACAGCCCAAAAAGAGGGAGAGAGTTGGTGGCAGAGGTTTTCCCTCCTATTCTGTCATCAAATAATATATCCCAAATGGAGGTGAACTTCCCTTCCTAACAGCTATGACCAAGGTATCATCCCTACCTCATTAGGTGGATGAACAGCTCCACTGAGTTAACAGTCTCCTTGTGAGCCATAAGCTGGATTAATTGAGAGATGGGAATAGGTCTCATGAGTGGTTAGGAAAATAGTGACTTAAGTCCCTGCAAAAACAATTTCCTATGTCAGGTGCCAGAATAAAACATGGAGTATTTTGCAGCCATGCCCTGGTCTTGCAGACAAGCTGGTATCAAAACCCAGCTGTATGGGTGATAGTTCACTTGTGTCCAGCCCTTGGCCCATTATACACCCAAATGGCTTAACTTTGTGACTCCAGATTTATTCTCTTCTGCTTGTTTTGTAAAGGTCATGGTGATGTGTCCCAAGTCATGTTATATATCAGCTGGGGAGCTACCATGTGTCTGTGAAAATAAGAGCAAATGAAGAGAGTTTCCCAGTTTTTATTAGTAACATATGCAAAGAGTCTACAAACGTTTACAGATCACTCCGAATGGGTGTATTTTCCTGGAATTTGGTACTTGCTTCATGAAGCCAAAGAGTTTTAGTCATCGTCCAGGGTGTCAGAGAATGCATTGAAACAGAACAAAATGGTCCTGTCTTCAGACCACTTCCAAAGCAAGCCCAAAGCAAGAGGTAACAGAAATAGCCAGATGGGGATGTGTAAGGAGTTGGTGAGAATGCTGCTCTATGGACCTCTCTCAGGAAAACAGCTATTTAAGTGATGACAAGCTGTTTGTTTGCATGAGAGTTCAGGAGACTTTGAAGGCTGATTTGAAGGCAAACAATGAAGTCACTTTGTAGACGGTTGTTGGGAGCTATTCCTAGCAGGAGGAAAAAGCACAAAAAGGGATTTTGTTGGAAAACGTAAGATATAGACTATGGAGATGCTGGGGAGCAGGAGCCAATGTTGCAGATGGAGCACGCTGTGTGTAAACCAAACCTTTGTCAACTGTTCCTCTTGTTTGTCCAACTTGCTATGAGTAGTAATCAATGGGCCTCTCCCAAAAGTGGCTGCATTTTGAAATAATTAGGAATATGGTATTGATGACTTCATGTCCCAGTCTTGCTCCCTTGGTAAATCCTTGTTGTCTTATGTGAACAGTCAGCTCCTTTCCTTCTCCAGGAAAAGGGCTGTGATGCATGCTATGGAGAGCTGCCATACCCTGCTGGGGTGTATCGACCAGGGACATGTATCAGAGCTTACACCCGACCTTGGCAGAAGTGGGAATGAATTGTGGAAAGAAGTACGCAGAAAAGCAACTGTTTTCTGGTTGCTGGAGCCCAAGTGGTGTCTATGAGTTGGGAATTCTGTGCATCTTTACAAGGCGTTTGTACGTCTTTGCCAGCTTTGAGTGCTCAACATTCATGAGTCACACCTCAGAAAGCTCATGAGGATGGGTTATTTTTTTGCTGGCTTGTTTGTTGGTTTTGGTTTTTAAGTGGTTGGATGTGTTGTCATGTTTATGAGCTCTCAGGTCCATCTGCATTGCCTATTTCAAGGTTTTCTTTGCAACTGAGAATTAGGAACTTATTTTTATGGTGAGTGTTCTTTTTTTATAGGGAACCTGGATTTGGGTGAGTCACCTGCCTGCAGGTTCTGAGGCTTCCTGAAAAGCACCAGATGTTACAAGATCTGGGATGAAACCATATGGGTGTGCGGTGCTGCTGGTGCAATCAGGCCTTTTTATACAGCATCTTTTTGGGATATGAAACGTGGCTGACTTATTCTTATTTATCTGTTTATTTATTTATTCTCTTTGCCTTATGTTTGGTTGTTTTCTGATGGGTTTTAATATGGTGTTTGGTAATGGGATATTCTCTAAACTCTTTTATTACTAGGGGTTTATTCCCCTTGTGGCTGTAATGGGTACAGCGCAGACGTCTTCAGGATACACTTAATATTGATGGTGGGAAATGGGCTGTTTGCCAGCTAGCAACAAATGATGATAGTTACTTTGCTTTCCACTTGAAATGCTGATCCGAAGTTCTGCCACAGAATTCCTGTGTAAAGCCACATAGATCTTCAGCTGCATTTGTTGGATCTATTTAGATCCCTGCTTGGTTTCTAAAAGTGGCAATAATGTCTGTGAACATCTCTAGCCACTTCCTCCCACACATTGCCTGGTGTGAGCTATTGTCTGCTTGGGTATCTATATCCAGCATAACTGTAGGTGTGACTTGGTGTGGTTTGACCAGTTTCCATAAGTTGAAGTTGCTCAAGATGACCACAATGATAATCCAATATGAAATGCTGTAAGGAAATACTGAGCCAGTGGTGGATTTTCTAGAAAGTTCTGCAAGGAAAATATCAAGCATTTGAAAATTCAGCGAGAAAGGTGTGTTTGAGGATCTGAGAGGAAAAGCAGTTTGTAAACTGGTGCTAATCTTGGTCAGTGTTGTAGAAATAGAAGTTGAATCATGATCAAAAGGTTTGTGGTAATGTGAAAACTCTTTGAAGCAATTCAGCATGAAATCAGGGACCTTCACTCTAACTTTCTTGGTTTTGCTTCAGTTCTACAGAAATTGTAGCTTTATTTCTCTGCACTGGATGACATTTTAACACAGTCAGAAAATCACAGTTTAATTATATTGTTTTGCTGGTTTTGAAACGCACTTTTGATTAAGGCTTTAGAAAGACTTATGGACAAAGAAGTGTAATTAACTGCATTTGTACAAACTGGAACAACATGGTTGATTAAATAACAGAAGGACAGGGACTTGGATCCCGTCTAGGGCAACTCAGATGGACTTAATTGCTTTCCTCTGTGCAGCACCGAATCAGTAGGCATTAACTGCAGCAAGACTTTGTCTAAATGTCCTCAGATGGCAAGGAGCCTATACCCATCTTCCCTCCCTGTTCCATCCTGGCACTGTAAGTCTAAACCTCTGTTTGACTCTTTTTCCTCTTAGACTACCACTGGCATCACTTCTAGAAAGCAACTGGAAGACCTCAGGTCCCACTCACAGCATTTCCAAAGATTTTCTTGTTCTCTGGTCACAAAAGCACAATCCGATCCAAAGAGACTAAACTTCAGACTTTTCAACAGTCATCTAGGAGGTAGAAGAAATGCGAGTGAAATGTAATGAGCTGACTTCTCCAGGAGCATGTAAGGTGCTGGTGATGTGATCCTCCTCTCCTGACCCTGACTTTTGCAGTTGATGACTTTGTCTTTGCTTTCCCTTAATCCCTTTGAAAAACACAAGTAGATTTTCTTTTGACAGCTTTTGGTGCTGCTTTTTCTCTAATAGAAAGCCATTTAAATATGTCTTTTACTGCTTTTTTGGGCTCTGGCACCAAGATGTAACTGGTGGAAAAGATGTTAAGTGAGATCTCCACAGGGAGGAAGAAGGTGTCAGCAAAGGGAGCGAAAGGGGGATGCTGTAAGGAAAGCCATGTTGTCCTGCAACCTCCTGCATCCCTTGGCATGCTTTGGCTGAGGTTAAGAAAGTTGCAAGAACAGCATGAGAGGGGGCAGCTGCTCTCACAAACATTACCGGATGGGGCTTTGAGCTAGTTGCCCATGCAGGGGTTTGGAACTCGATGAGCTTTAAGGTCTCTTCCAATTCAAGTCATTCTATGATACTGTGCCAGGGGTTTTCACCCCTCCCTCTGTATTTACATCTGTTAGCAGGAGAAACAGTTGGGAGGATGGAGATCTTGATCTGTGAGCCAGTACAAAGGAGTCATGCGGAGGGGGGGGGGATATGCTCTGGTATCCATTACAGCCAGAGTCAACCTTGGAGTAAAGCAAACAGTGGAAATAAAGGTCACAGAGGAAAGTGAGGATAACATCTTAAAGAAAGCCTCTGCTGCACAGGATTGCCATGTGCAGTGCTGCCGAGCATCTCGGAAAGCAAACCAATAGCATCAGGGTGGGAATTCCCACTGCATCCCCCTCCTCTAGCCCCCTCACCTCTGCCTCAAGATCAAAAAGGCAGCAGCAATGCAGCCTGCTGTCTGCGTGAGAACAGAGCTGCCGCATGGGAAAGCTGCTCTGGGAAGATGCTTGGAAAATAAACAATGGAACATCAGCATAGTGTGAGGCAGCTACCTGGCACTCCCAGGGAAGGAGGAAAGGAGAAACTGCTTGTGCTTGGGATAGGCAAGATTTCCCCTCCCCTTTGAATGGCACAGTCTTTGTTTCCATGTACTTTTCAGATCCCAGGTAGTGTTTACAGGGGAGGCAGTTCAGTTTGGTGGATGCTGCAGGCAGTATCATGCTTGGAGGAATACATTTTGTCAGGTTTTGCCTTCTGCTTATTGTAGGCTAAAATGCCCTAGTGCAAACCACCTTACAGTTTGCACTGGGGAGCAGGACATTAGTGGGATGTGCCAGCAGTGTTTCCTCATCTTGAATATTAATATGGAAAAGACTGGGACAACTCGAGGTTTTCCTGTCCCAAAATTCTTGGCATTAACCTGACACAATCTTTCCCAGTGCCATGGTTTTAATGTACCAAGGTGACAGCTGAGGACAAGACCGAAGTGGTGAACATGTTCCTGAGAGACATGTATGTTGGGTGGCTGTAAAGATGTACATGGGGCTGTTTTTCCCCTCTTTCTCCATCTCGATTTCCTGGGAAGCTGTTTTGCTGCACCTCTGGTGTTCCTGACCCACTGCATGGGAAGCCTTGAGTAATCCCACACTGCACTGAGCATGTTTGAGAAGTTCTGTATGACAAGATCGCTAGTGTCCTGCCCTTTGCTCTGCCCCCTCTCGTGTTTGTCACATCTAATAATGGACAGAAATGTGGTGTGTGCCGCTGAACACAGGGAATTTGTGTTCCGTGTGTGCCACAGCCTTTTAATTTGAAGAGGGAGCGTGGGAGCAGGGAATAGCTAAAACCACTTCTCTTTGATCCCTCTCTACCTTAGGCCACATACAGCTCTTAGGGAATGATGTGAACTTCAGCTATGGGCTTTAGGGTGGCAGTCATGTCTCAAGGGGCATTTTTAAGTGCTATAAAATGCTGTTATCTATTTCAGTGAATGTCGAAACACGTGTGAGATACACTGCTCTCTGTGCTCTGTTGTCTGCAGAAGGGATATTGGGCACTGTCATTTCTAATGAGGGTGTTATCATGTTTTATGTTGTAAGGGAACTGCTGTAGAAAGATCAGGCAGGTTGTCTTCAGCCCTTAGCCTATATGAGGTGTTCCTACACTACCTGTGCTTGTGTTACTGCTGCTACCAAAGTGGTTTTGTCTTCAGCCTCCATGTAGGTACATTTGAAGCCTGTTTCTTTGACAGAGCCCACCTAGTCAGGTAATAATAATAAGGTGTAAAAGTACAGGAGAATCTTGACTTGTGAATTCCTGATGACTTTGCCATTCTTATGCATTCCACTGATTGCTGAATGTGTGTATCTGAGAGGACAGCCAGCCCAAGGACTTTCCTAGTCTCTGATACCCTTGCTCTCTATTCCTGCGTGTAGCAGGTTCACTCGTTCCCACAGATGTCTCCCATCTTTTCTCCCTCCTTTTTATTTCCTCCTTGTGTGTTCAAAACATGGTGAGGGAAGAAAAGCAGCACAGAAAGTCCTCTGGGAATGGGTCTATCCGAGGCCTCTTTCCTCAAGATGTGAGACAAAACCTAAACTGAAAGAGGCTTTAAACTAGTTCTGAAGTCACAGAGGGAAAAGTATAGGTGGAGATGTTATGAGGAGGAGGGGAGGAATTCAGACCTACTTGGAAAGGCGGAAAAGATACGGCAGGAGAGAATTTGTAGCCAGCTTCAATATTGGTCATTTTGGGAGGGTGAGATCAGGATTAGGTTGAAAGCTTCAACTGCCTTTGTGCCTAAGCTAAAAGAAATGGGACTGGTTTAGCCAGGATGTTGGCAGGAAATGAAGACATACATAAGAAATTATTCCTCATGCGAGGCCTTCGTTCACTCCTTAGTCAGTATAAATGGGGACAAGGTCTACTTTTGGATACATATGAGTATTCAGCAGTCAGCAGGGAAGCTTCCACAAGGCACGTAAGGTCCCTGACAAATCAGAAAGGCATCCGCCTTGTTCTACTGACTATGGAAGAAACGTAGGGTCTTAAATGAGACATGGAAATGAGGTAGATTGTGCCAGTAGGATACCATTTTTGAGAAGTATCTGTTTCAGGACTGTACAATGTCTAACATGGGTGCTTTCTGGGACAGTTCCCTACCAGGGCTTGGTTCCATTTGCTTTACGTCTAGCCCCATCCTGGAGCATATTGCTGAGGTTTCTGAAATGACGGCAATCAGACATCTTCAGAGTGGCATTCTGGAGCACGAGTGCTTTGTTAGAGGGATATTACACCCAAGTGGGGGAAGCCCTGCTGTTAAGGTAATTTCACTGCTTCTGGGACCTGGCTAGCATCTCTAAAGGAGGTTTCATGTATGAGCTGGCTCTGTGCACACGAGGAGTGTCCTCGGAGATGGCTGAAGGCAGGAGATGTGCCAGGATTAGTGCTGCTTTTGGGTAAAACATGATGGTTGCCTATTATCCAGAATATTTTAATCATGTCTTCAGGGTATTTCCTCTGAGACACAGGGTTTTGGATGGCTGTTCTTATCTTTATTTATGTTTTCCTGAGCTTTCTCAAGATCTTTTCCACTTCCAGCTGTGAAATTGAAATACAGCATTCTTCTCTTTTGCCTTATGCAGTTGTTGTAGGCTTAACTTTGTTATCTCAGCTGCACTTTGTGTGGCAACGACTTTTGCTATCAAGCAGTTTAATTGCAACAAATGCAGAAATAAGAAAACACCAGACAAAATTACCAAAACCATAGGACAAACCCCATTTTGTTGTGCTTATGAATGCATTGTAATGCAGCAAGGACAGCATTTGCCAAATGGGTGGGAAAATTGGTAGGGAAAGGAATGTCATTTTGTGGTCCAGGCTAGGTATTATGAGTAGCTTCCCTTTCAACTGTATACCTTTCAACATCAGAGCTGTTAGGCTTCACTTGTTATGAGCTTCTGCAGCAGGCCAACCTCACTCATAGGTAAACTGGCTTCATATCAAACTGAGATTCTTTCTTTGTTTTTCTGGATGATGCAAACCTTTTCTTCACAAATTGGGCCATTATTCTGGAATTTGAGGACTTTCTGGAAAGGAGCAGGGAAGAGAAAGATTAAAAGCTATGAAATGCTTCATACATTTAAGCAAATCAACCTTGTCATATGAGCAGAAAGTATTACTGCTCTCTGCTAGAGCCTGGGAGAAGGTTTCATTCTGAACGGGCAACACTGTGTTTCATGGACCAGATCCCTGAAATTGGTTGCATCCCTGAGAAGCTGAAGTTCTGCTGGCAGCCACCAGCTGAGGGTCTGGCGCACTGAGTGCTTGTTACAGGACAGTGATGAAGACAAGTTACGTAGACAGCAGAAAGGTTGCATCAGTGCACTTAGATCAGAGGAAAAAACCTGCTTTTAACCCAAAATGAATGCATTTTGCTCAGGCATTTAGAAGATTATAGCAGTAGTTTTCTGCTGGAGCGTTTCTGCTGTGACTTAAAGGTGAATATGTTCAGTAACCTCTACAGAGCTCAGCCCTGAGTAATGCAAGTCAGTTCAGAAGGGAGGAGCAGGCTTGTGCCTATTATGCTTTTTGGTTTGAGCTGTGTGTCATGCATTTCTTGCAATAGTATCTGATGAGTCTACTTCATTTTCATATTATCAACAAAGTGTCAGATATTTTGTGGTAAAAAACCTGCAGTGAGATTACAGAATCATGGAATAATTCCATGGATTGGAAGGGACCTTAAATCTCCAACCCCTGCCACAGGCAGGGACACCTTCCACTGCAGCAGCTGCTCCAAGCCCCTGTGTCCAACCTGGCCTTGAACACTGCCAGGGATGGGGCAGCCACAGCTTCTCTGGGCACCCTGTGCCAGTGCCTCAGCACCCGCACAGGGAAGAGCTTCTGCCTAAGAGCTCATCTCAGTCTCCCCTGTTCTGGCAGCTTAAAGCCATTCCCCTTGGCCTGTCACTATTAAGTGGCTAATTCTGGTGCTGGTTTGGACTGCATTGGCAATTGGGGTGCAAGAATGTGGAAGCTTTTCCCAGAGAGTTGTGTGTGAGAACTTAGTGCACAACTACATTATTTTTTATAACACACTTCACCCTTTTGGGAAGTAGTTCTATTTTTTTGGAGAGGAAATACAGGTTTTTGGTTTTCATTTTTGAACTTGTCATCTCATCCAAAGGAAAACTTGGCGCTCTGAACTTGCTAACTCCAGCAGGCATCCAGCACGTGCTTTGGAGGTGATTATTCTCTGTCACTGGGGCAGGTTTCTTTCCCTGTGAAGATTTCTGCTGTGTTAAGGAGTGATGTCCTAAAGGGGTTTGTATTTTTAGCAGCTGTGATTTATGTCCTGTGGGCTCTGTCTTTAAACCATGCCTCAAAGAGGGGTAGGTTATTTTATAGAGAAACCCATAAAGTAATATATGCTTCTGGTGTGACTTGCTTTAAAGCTGTGCATTAATTCCCAAGAACTGAGGTCAGGCTGCCAGTGCTGAGATCTGCACAATGACATTTCCATACTGTCGCTCTTTTCATGCTGATGTGAGAAGCAGGAAGTAATATTTACCATATGAAGATCCTTAGTGCTATTAATAATAATAACAACTAATACTTATGCAGGGTATGTTTAAAATCATCCTTTTTATCCTGAAGTCCTAAAGCACTTAATAGGACCTTCACCAATTTACATATAATGGGAATGCTAATGAAAAAGTCAGGTTTTGAAGGAATTGGTACCAAACTCTGGTACAGATGCAAATGTGTGGTTGCAGCTTGGTGGAAAACTGCTGCATTACTTTGGAGTTCCAGCTTTTATGCTGGAAACATGCTTGTTCTGCTGGTCTGGAGACACGTTCTCTGCAGGATGGGAGGGCTTTTCCCTTCTCTTCTGCTTCTGTAAGTAGTAATGCAGATTAAAACTGAAATAGGCAACTGGAGTTAGCTAGCTCCAGTTAGCAAATGGCCATGGTTTAGAGGAAGCCTGGACCAGGCTTTTGGTGCAAGCTGAAATCATCAACAAAATGCCATGAGCATCTTGGACTGCTGTAACCCAAGTGCTTTGCATTTGCTGGCACAATGGGGAGAACTCCTCCTATTCCTAACTTACTCTGTCTTGACTTTCCAGGAATTTCATATACCTCCTGAGGTCTCATCCTTCAAAAGCAGGAGCCAGAATTACTCAGAGGAGTGGAAGGTGATGATAAGTTCCAGGCGTAGGAAAGCATCATCTTTCCTTGGTGTTGGGCTTTAAACAAATTTGTCATAACTCATCTACCTTCTCATGAAGAACCATCAGGAGGCAGAAAATGTGACTTTGTCCATTTCACATATGGAGGGAGAATTCTTCTTGGGAAGCCATAGTCCCTCTTCCATGGTGGACAAAGTAGAAGTCAGTCAGGACCACAACAAGAGCAAACACAATCCAAATACCTTAAAGCCCCTAAATAGTCTTAGGTATAATAATCCAGCTGAGAAGAGATATTATTACTGCTGATACTGATTACACTGCTGTAATATTTCCTCCATTCTCCATGCAATACATCTTAATTTACAGCTCTCCATACTTTGACCAGGACAGAAACTTACTTCTGTTGAGAAACTCGTAGGTAAGGTGCAGGTACCAAAGCTTAGTGCTGGGTAGTTTCCAATGACATTACACTGGTGGTAATGATTCAACAAATAGAACTTGGCTTATTATGGGTTTAAGAAAACAGTGATGTACCTCTGATGTGTTAGACATATATGGAGGAATATAAGGCAGCTGTAAGTGTTTTTTCATGTGTAACTATGGAGTCATGCTTTGATATCAGAGAATTGCTCTATAAAAGAAATTGTAAGAAGCATTTAAATGTCAAGTATGCTTCATCTTATCCAAACTCAGAATATTTATGAGGATACCCATATTATGCTATTAAAGCATCTTTGTCTCTCTGACAAAGATGGACTTAGCAGAGGGTTTAATAGCAGAAGGGACTAAAAAAGTGAGAAAATGGTATTTTCAATGAATTACTTTAAATTTCTCTTGCATGGCCTTTTCTTTTAAGGGTTTTGTGAATTGTTATGGCAATTTGCTTGGTATTAAAGGGAACATGTGAACAGGCCCTCTTTTTTGCAAGATAAAACCCCAAATGCTTTAAGATTTTCCAGATTGCTTCAGAAATAGCTTGATGAAGATGGATGTTATAGCAAATGAAATATATAACTCGAGTGACCCTCACTGAAGCGATGTCAAAGGTAGTAAGTAATACAGTTGTTACATTGTATGCAATCACTCCTCTAAGTCCTCTAATCAACTCAATCTAAGTTGATTTTACTACAGAAAAGATTATAGAGAGGTTCCATTTTTGAATGGCACTCCTGAGACTTGGCTGAAGTGTTTGTGATCTGCAGTAGCTGCAAAGCTGTTCTAAGAAATGTGATTCAAGAAAAACCTTCTACATTACCCAGATATCCAGGAAACAGCTTTGGATCCTGATCTGCTCCTGCTGATGCAGATAGCAAATGCTGTACCCCTTGTCCTGGAGTGGCAGCAGTGTCTTCTGCATGGCCCATGGGTTCTCCTTGCCACCTCCAGTGGTATGTCAGGGAAAAGGTCAAGCAGATGCCACATGAGTGTTCTGTGCAGGCAGAGCTTGCTGTGGGAGTCGCTGAGATGATGCTCATGTTATGGTCTTCCCCTGTGTTACATTTCTTCTTTGTAGGCTGTGTTATCTGTAGGTTCTTTGGATGGGATACGCAGAAGCTGGGCATAAAAGCCTCTTAGAACTCTGTGCTTCCCTTTTTGTGTGGCTTCCCAAATCCTTGTCTTTAGTGCTCCTACTTGGTGTTCCACTGAATTATTTTATCCCTGCCTCTGGAAAGCTTTTTCTCTATCCAACATGTACAAAAGTATTGGAGAAAATGCCATGCACTCTCAAGGCTGCTGATGCTTGTAGCTTGTTGCCAGAGGTGCAGCACAACTGTTTTAGATGTATCCAGGAATATGCCCCACTGCCAGTTAACTTTCTCCTTAGATGATTAAATCCTCTTGTTTTCTTTCAGCATTAATATAAAGAACATTGCTCTTAATTATTCTGAAGCTTTGCTTGTGAAGCTGGTCCTACCCTTTTAACTCAAACTATTTAGAAGTAACTCATTTAGCACAGATTCTGGAGGGGAAACTAGTATGATTGTTTTCAGGATACCAGAGGAAGTGGCTAACAGCCATTCATGTCACCAAGCCCTGTAAAATCGGGCACTGAGCAGTGTTTTGGCATTGGTTTAATGCCCAGTGTCAATAACTGTGAAATTGCCTGAAAACTCTTACCATAAATTCCCTGAATATGTATCCACAGTGAGCTGGAAAACAGCGTTGCCTCACAGATGCATTTACCATGGACTAACTCAGCATCCTCCCTTTGGCAGCAGGAATCAGAACTTTGGCCTTTGACTGTAGAAGAAAGAAACCCACTGCCTGAGCTTGAAACAAGGCAAAATCTTAGCAACAATCTTCATAGCATTGAGTAGTTTCTTCTCTCAGAGCCCCCATCGCCAGTAGAGAGGTGCAGTAACAGCCTATACAGCATGAGCTCTTTTGTCACACTAGAGTACCTTGATATAATACTGGGGACTCCATCTGAAGGAAGGACAGAAGCTGCCTCAATTGCTCAATAGGAGAGATTTTCCCTTTAAGAATCACAGGGGATGTGTGGACCAGCAGCTATCCCTGAACCTTTGTCCTTGGTTCATTCATAGCTCAAGAGGACCTTTTGTGATTCCTGTTAGAGGGAAACATGCTGAGAACACTGCACATCAGCTGGAAAGTCTCTTCCCTGAGGAGCAGAGCTGGCAGCTTCTGAGCTTACAGTATCAAGAGCAAAGTTGATGCTGAATGTCCAGACTTGGAGTGTGTCCTCTTTACCTGTGCATTGTCACTGCCTTTGAAAGCCCACACAGAAGAGATGACACAAGCTACAAAGGCCAATGCCTGACCCTGGTCAGCTTAACATACCCAAATCGTCCGGTGTCTTAGCGTGACCCTGAGCTAGCAGGGCCCTTCTAAGCTCTGCCAGCCTGAGCCTTGCAATGCCCTAACTAATCAGATTAATCTGAAAACATGAAGCTTGTTCTTTCTCCCAGATAAAGAACACCGTTTTTCCTGAGATACATTATTTCCAAATACCAATCCATGAACATGAGTTAGATAACTAAAAATCCTTCATATTCTCATCAGAGAGATGAGCTATTAAGATGAAAATTGCTAGATAGAAGTATCATTTGATTGAGGGCAATATATGCTGCTTGGTTCTGAGATTTTTCCAAAGAAGTTTGAAACATGTCAGATCTCAGCCTGGATCCTCACTTGTCCAGATGGAAGCCCGATGTTACCAAAGCTTTTGCAAGCTTTTCTCGCCAGTGTATTAAACCCTAGTGTTGCCATATTTCATATGGCAATAATGATGTCCTTTGTTTCTGTTCTGGATAACATTTAGCTTTATTATCGTTATTATTACTTGCTACTGTTCTGCTGGGAGCACTAGTTTGCATTTAATTACAGCTTACTTGCAAATAACCTTTATGGCCCTGATTTAGCAAACATTTCTAGCAGGTGTGTGATTTTAAAGCATGTGCATGAGCCCATTGAAGTCTGCATAGATCAGATTCTCGGTCATATTTTGTGCCTGGCATCCACTGATTCCATGAACCCTTCATCTGAAAAATGCCTTCATGCAGGTTAGAACTGTGCATATTCCTCTGGCTCCATGACCTGCTTAAGTAGCTGTGACATTGAGGCCTCAAATTGCCAAACATGTCACCTTCAATGACACTGAATGCATGTGCACCTTCATAGACTGGTTTGGGTTTGAAGGGACCTCAAAGCTCATCCATCTCCAACCCCTGCAACAGACAGGGACACCTTCCACTAGAGCAGGTTGCTCAAATCATATATCCTAATAGCATCCCTTAAGGAGGAAAAAATTCCTCTTTGCTCCCTCTCTTCCAGTAGATATTAAGCACCTAGTTATATATTAACTTCTTCCATAGCCATCCTTTCCTTAGCTCAATATGGATTTTCAGTAAGAAGCTTGTATACTAGAAGTAAAACTTGAGTAAATGACATGCTATGGAGCAGGATGTGCCAGGCACATGCAGAATAGGGCATTCTTTAATTGGCTGGTTGGAAATGCAAACTAAAATACAGGGTGTCTGAGTTATTAGTTAGCTGCCTATGTAATTACTTCTGTTTAATATTTTATTGTGTTGATCTTCCTGTCTTGTCTTTGTTCCACGCAGAAAATAGATCCTTCTTTTTGTCTATTCACAGGCATTGGGCTACTGGGTAAGTGGGCTTTGTTGCTAACCTTTCTGGTTGTTCAAATGTCACCATAAAATATTTAGCATCTTGATAACTCTGAAGCTATCACAACAGATTGGATAGTAACAATTAAAATGATGCTAACATCACTAAAACAGATATAACGCAGTGATGCTTGTTAAGCACTTAATGATCCCTTTCTCTAAGGAATTCCATTCAATTTCTTTATGCTGCCTGATTGCTTTACTTGCGTCCTGCAGGTTTTGTGTGCTACTGCTCTGTGTAATACATATTCAAACCCATCTCCGCAGCTCTCATTGTGCCAATCAAGGATGCAAATGGAGGGCTGGATAGCTGTGTGATCAGAATTTCTTGCTTGTTTGCAAGCCTGTAAATAATGGAGTGAATAAGGATCTGATGTGTAGCAGTCTAAAGTAATCAGGCCTATATCTGGCTTCTAGTATGGCCCTGGTCCAACTGCTACTGTAATCAATGGGAGGTTTTATTGACTTTAATGGGAGTCGAATTAGGGCTTGTTTGTGGTTTGGAAATTCAGCTGTAGATATTAGGGCTGGAGTAACCTGGCTGTGTGCTCCTGGCAGTCAGACTTACCCTGGGGCAGGCAGCACCCCATCCTCAACTCCAGCTCTCATCCCAAACCGCAGCAGTGCTTCTATTCAGGAGGGAGCTCTGGGTTCTGCTCCATTCAGCTGTTCACTCAGGAGCTTAAATTGCTCCGTGAACAGTGTTTAAAATGTATAATTATCCTTGGGAAAAAAAAAGAATATTTCCCTTGAAAAGGATTCTAATAATCATTATTTTGAACTTTGGTAGTTTGACACTTCCATTGTTTGTAAAGGAGCAATATCTTTATTTTGGCTGCCAAGGGAAAAATGAGCCTAATGAGGAAAAATAAAAATAAACTAAGTTAGCAGAAAAAGCAGCTCTTACAAGTTTGCAGACCTTTTCCTGCTGATAGGAAGAATTGCAAAGGTTTTATGAAGTGTCTTTGCTTTGGGTTTTTTTTGGTAATGAATAGCCATGAGAAGATGGTAACTCTATGTGGATGAAAGGCATTTTGGATGCAATTTTGTGGATCATCTACCTTAGAGCTGTGATACTTTTCCTGTTTTCTAAGTACTACAATGAGTATAAAATACCCTGTGAAATTATTTGAGCTGAGACTTATTCTGGCTTCTCTGCCTTGAAAGGATATAGAAAATGCATCCTTTGGGAAGTCTTCTGGCCAGCTGAGCTCTCCAAGGTCAGGCTTGAAAGCATGTGCTAGATTGATGTGCTGGGGCAACTCCAAGAATGCTTTGTCCAGTGTGTAATGGCAACTGTACCTACCCTGACAATCAGCGAGGCAAATGTGTATCTGCTTCTGAGTTGTGTGTTTTTTCATAGGCTTACTCCACACAGTGAAAACCAGCATTGTGTTCTTCGCTTCAATGTAGTGATGCTGATTTATGCCAGCTGAAAACCTGAGTCTCCACCTCCTTGCCTGTGTACAGGAATGGTTGGGTTTTACTTCTTGTTTGTGTTTTTTTCCTCCCTTGAGTGTTACTTGCAACAAAGAGAGTGGAAGCGAGTTGGATGCAGTTATTTCAGTGAGAAATCTATCCTGCATGTTGGGAATTACCTGGCTTTGTTGTGAAGAAGGATACAACAACCTTGTCCTCTCCTAGCAGACTGGGTAGGAGCAGTACTACGGCTGGACTGTCAGCACATAGGTATTTTGCTTACTGTGGGACTCTGCTGGGATGAGTTCTTGGCTAAGTGAATGTCTGTCTGTCCACAGGAGGACATCTGTGTTCTGCATCCCATATATCTCCAGTGCATCCTGTTATCTTTTACCCCATTTCCATCTGATTGCCTCTGTGTAGGATGGAGCAACTGGTAAGGTTTGGATGCATTTATGGGTCCTGCTTTGTTCATGGCAGTTCAGGTACTGACTTGTTCAGGAGTGACCTTCTTCCAGAAGGTCTAAAAATGCTTTAGAGCTCTAAGATTCATGTGAGGAAAACCCCTTTGATCTGGCTGTTGAATGTTGCTGTAAATAACTTCTCTGCTGTTCCAGTTTTCAACAGGAAAGCTTGTTTGCTTAGCACTACCAGGCTTATTCTGCTTTTCAGACCTAAGTTCAGAAACAAGAGGCTCTTCTGGGCTTTACAGGAGACTTTTATTTCTCTTTTGTTCTTTAAAATCCTGTATTTAGAGATAAGTCCATGAGGCTGGTGATAGCCCCTTTATGGCAATGGTATTTGCCACTTGGATGTTTTCTAAGTTCTGGCATGTTTTATTTACAGCAAATTAAAGGAAGAAGGTAAATTGTGTTTTATTTTAGTACTCTCCTGTGTTCTGTATTCAAAGGCTTTAACATCTGCCCTCTATACCTTTCCTATGTTCATTCAATACCAAACCACGCAGCAATAGGCATGGGCCTCATGGCTTGTGTTCCTGCCATGGTATGCTCATTTTGACTGCAAAGTCATTGTTTGTAGGTAAAATTATCACTGCTCTTTCTTTTTTATTGTGATGACTTTAGAATTGCACCTTTTCTCTTATGTTTAAGGGTTTTGACGCATGGTGATAACTGGATGAGTTGAAGAAATAAAGCCAAATTCAGCCAAAAACACAGAGGAAGATCGAAGGGTCCAGAGAAACAGTCATCACAGAGACTATAACCTCCCAGGTCTGCAGAGCAAGTGGGGTGATAGATATGTTACCTATTTCAACTAACCACCATGCATTCTCACCCACTCCTGTCTGTTATGATGCTGGTGAGTAGAAAGATTCATTCAGCAATGCTTTTTACTTTGTTCATTAGGGTTTGAGCTTATGAACTGTTTGAAATCAGTTTTTCACATAGAAGTTTCTACAGGTGGAGGCTTCTCTGCACTAGGAGAAATGTGATCAGAATTCACATTGCAGTGTTGATTTTAAAGTCCTGAAGTGTGGAAACCTCCAGAAATACCTATTGCTAAGTGTGGAGAAGTTCTTCCACTTTTTATCTTCTCCTTTCCACCTGTTTTTATTAGCAGCCAGATATTTTGTTGGATTCCTGAGGAAGAGTTTTGTTCTCTTTCCATCAGCTCCAGTGTCTGTTGGTCTTTCATCTCCTTGTGGATCTCTGCTTAGTACTCTCCCTGCACCAGTCTGTTTGGTCTACTCTGTCACTGTTAAAAGTTCAGGCCACAAAGACTGTGCCCTTGTCATCTTCATGTGCAATTAGCACAGACTGCTATACAGTGGACATAAATCCTGCTGCTGCCTAGGGCACTGGGAGCCTGGCCATTGAGTTCAGTGGGGTTAACATTTGGGCACATTAGAGCCTTTCAGTGCAGCGTAGCTTACAAGTAATTTAGAATATTAGATGGACAAACATGTCGTGATTAAGTCCTTAGAAGCCTTTAAGAAGCTGTTTTTACACAGCCTTTCCTGGTGCGTTGAGATTAAATATCCTGTCAAGCTGGCCATGTGTACATTTCCAGGCATGAGCTGACCTCCCCAGCAGCTGCAATTAGAAGCAATTTTCAGATTTATATGATGAGTTTTGTTTCATAGTGTGCACAAACACACAACCCACCCAGAGAAGAAAAAAAACCCCTGTTCTCATATACAACTACTTCTTATATACAACTACTTCTTATATACAACTACTTCTTGAATACAACTGCTTCTCCAGCTGTCTTCAGAATACTCTGTAGTAAGAGCCATAAAATAACTGCAAGCTTATAAATTCACCTTTTTCAGTTATTAAATGTGCTTTGCTCATTCCAGCCTGTTGCTGTGGTGAGCGGTACAATATAGGAACCTTGGCAGAATGACAGGCAATTAAAATACCAAGATGTTTAGCCATGTATGAGTATTTTCACACAGTGAGACCTCTAAGCTTAGCCTGCTACTGACATTGTTAGTTATTGAATCAATTGCATAAGATGAGGTTGACAGGTGTAATTATATATTTCTATGGTGATTATGTATGGCCTGTCATAGAGGACCAACGTGCCTGTAACTTGCACTCATTTAATAGCCATTTATTGAGTGAAGTATTGAAGTTGGCATGCCATTTACAAGGGAAAGAGATGTAAAACAAAACAGAAGTCCATTTGGAGGTATAATTGATTCATTAAAACATTGACCATTACTTGCTTTTTAGTACATTGAAATATGTCTTTCCATATTTCCTGCAGATCTCTCAGTTGTTTAAGCATGTTCTTGCACCCTTGCTTTAAGAAAATAAAACTGATGGAATGAGTTAATGGGAACCTAGGTCAGGTCTGTAGCTGCCATATACTGGGAGAAGTTATGGAGGTGGCTGGAACCAGCTGCTTTATGGGGCCATTCTAATATATTTGGCTTACTGGTTAAAACAGCTTTTGTTCTGTCTTGAGATCTTGTGATATATATATATGTGTATTTATATGTATATACATAGTCTTCTGTACCATCTTCTTTGTAAGAAGTGTTCTTCAAAATGTGCTTATAATTATACGAGTATTTTTGGAATACACTGAGATGAGCCATGGGCTCTAGCTGAAACTCCTCGTTCCCTTTTCTAGATAAAAGTCAATCTGTGTAGTCATATCACCCAAAATTTTGCTAGATTATTTCCCATATAGTTCTCTCTGGCCTTTTGTGCCACCCTGATGATAGGAATGAAAAGTCTGTTTCTCAAAGTGAGAGGAGGCAGAGAGAAAGTAAATGTTGGTCTTGGCTTATTAAGAGGTCCTTTAAGTTGGCTGAGGTCAGGCAACCCACTGCACTCATTTACCTTGGCCTTATCTCTCTGCAATACAACTGTTACCTTATTCACAGCAGTGCTGATGTCTGAGATAGAGATGAGATGTGGGTTTTGTTTGTTTTATAAGTAAAAGAGGAGCTGTTTTCAATTGACAAGAAGAGCCCATTGTATCTTGTGAGAACCAGGATCCGTATTTTCTCTGGTCATGTAGGATGAGCTGAAAAATTCAGTAAGACTTGTTGGAAATACAAAAGATTCCCCCACATTTTATAGGGTGTGAAAAGAACCTTTTCCTTACATTTAGCACAAAATTTCCATGATGTTCTTGATTAAACATTATAATTTTAAAACTTTTTTAACTGAAAAATTGTTTTTCAGTGGGTGTGTGGAATATTCCTTGGAGAAAAAAAACCCCTAATTTTTGGGAAACATTTTCAGTGTATTTTGAAATTTGAAAAAAATATAAATAGTATAATTTTTTAGCACAAAGTTTAATCTGGAAGTAAAATTCTGCTCTTAAATGCAAAGAGAACAGTTTGATGTGCTCCTTATTTCAGGTCAGAGAGCAAGTCCTGAAGCAATGACCATTAATCCACAATTACAACAGGATCATTCTTTATAAAACCTCTTTTACAGAACTCCAATGGTGCACATCAATCCACTTCCATATCTGAAAAGAAGATAAAATGTAAGTTTTACCATAGGAAGGAAAAAAAGTAGGTTTGTGTAGTTTAAAGCCTTCACCGTCAGTTGAACGGTGTTCTTGCTGGTTCTTAGCCATCCAGCT
>NW_022994390.1:0-55365 GCF_012275295.1 Melopsittacus undulatus | reverse complement strand
AACCAATTTAAGCCTCTTTTTTCCTTTTCCTACAATTTTTTGACCTTTCCTTTCCAGTTTTCTGCCGCTTTGGGACATATCTATCCCATTTTTTAGGTTTCATCCGGTTTTAAGCCTTTTCTTTTCTCTTCTTAGAATTTTTTGACCTTTCTTTCCTGTTTTCTGGCACTTTGGGCCATTTCTGACCTGCTTTTGCCCATTTCTAACCCATTGGAAGCCTATTTTTTCTTGCCTTTTCTGAACCATTTGTAAACCCTTTTTTCCTTTTCTAACCCATTTTTGTCAATTTCTCACACGTTTTCACCAAATTTTCTCAGTGCCTAACCCGTTTTTGCCCATTTCCAAGCCGTTTTAAGCCTTTTTAAATTTCCTTATCTAACATATTTTTGTCAATTTCCAAGCAGTTTCAAGCCATTTCTTTTCCATTTCTTAGTAATTTTTGCCCGTTTCTTTCCTGCGCTCACCGTTTTCTGGCCCTTTCTAGCCTGCTGTTGCCCTTTTCTAGCCCCTTATAAGCCAGTTCTGGCTGTTTCTAAACAGTTTTTACCGTTCCTATCCCTTTTTGCCCATTTGAATCACATTTTCAGCCACTTTTGGCCATTACGATCCTATTTTTGCCCCCTTTCAACCCGTTTGAAGCCAGTTTTGGCCGTTTCTACCCTGTTTTTTGCAGGTTTCAACCAGATTTAAGCCTCTTTTTTTCCTTTTCCTACAATTTTTTGACCTTTCCTTTCCAGTTTTCTGCCGCTTTGGGACATATCTATCCCATTTTTTAGGTTTCATCCGGTTTTAAGCCTTTTCTTTTCTCTTCTTAGAATTTTTTGACCTTTCTTTCCTGTTTTCTGGCACTTTGGGCCATTTCTGACCTGCTTTTGCCCATTTCTAACCCATTGGAAGCCTTTTTTTCTTGCCTTTTCTGAACCATTTTTAAACCCTTTTTTCCTTTTCTAACCCATTTTTGTCAATTTCTCACACGTTTTCACCAAATTTTCTCAGTGCCTAACCCGTTTTTGCCCATTTCCAAGCCGTTTTAAGCCTTTTTAAATTTCCTTATCTAACATATTTTTGTCAATTTCCAAGCAGTTTCAAGCCATTTCTTTTCCATTTCTTAGTAATTTTTGCCCGTTTCTTTCCTGCGCTCACCGTTTTCTGGCCCTTTCTAGCCTGCTGTTGCCCTTTTCTAGCCCCTTATAAGCCAGTTCTGGCTGTTTCTAAACAGTTTTTACCGTTCCTATCCCTTTTTGCCCATTTGAATCACATTTTCAGCCACTTTTGGCCATTACGATCCTATTTTTTGCCCCCTTTCAACCCGTTTGAAGCCAGTTTGGGCCGTTTCTTCTACCCTGTTTTTGCAGGTTTCAACCAGATTTAAGCCTCTTTTTTTCCTTTTCCTACAATTTTTTGACCTTTCCTTTCCAGTTTTCTGCCGCTTTGGGACATATCTATCCCATTTTTTAGGTTTCATCCGGTTTTAAAGCCTTTTCTTTTCTCTTCTTAGAATTTTTTGACCTTTCTTTTCCTGTTTTCTGGCACTTTGGGCCATTTCTGACCTGCTTTTGCCCTTTTCTAACCCATTGGAAGCCTTTTTTTCTTGCCTTTTCTGAACCATTTTTAAACCCTTTTTTCCTTTTCTAACCCATTTTTGTCAATTTCTCACACGTTTTCACCAAATTTTCTCAGTGCCTAACCCGTTTTTTGCCCATTTCCAAGCCGTTTTAAGCCTTTTTAAATTTCCTTATCTAACATATTTTTGTCAATTTCCAAGCAGTTTCAAGCCATTTCTTTTCCATTTCTTAGTAATTTTTGCCCGTTTCTTTCCTGCGCTCACCGTTTTCTGGCCCTTTCTAGCCTGCTGTTGCCCTTTTCTAGCCCCTTATAAGCCAGTTCTGGCTGTTTCTAAACAGTTTTTACCGTTCCTATCCCTTTTTGCCCATTTGAATCACATTTTCAGCCACTTTTGGCCATTACGATCCTATTTTTGCCCCCTTTCAACCCGTTTGAAGCCAGTTTTGGGCCGTTTCTACCCTGTTTTTGCAGGTTTCAACCAGATTTAAGCCTCTTTTTTTCCTTTTCCTACAATTTTTTGACCTTTCCTTTCCAGTTTTCTGCCGCTTTGGGACATATCTATCCCATTTTTTAGGTTTCATCCGGTTTTAAGCCTTTTCTTTTCTCTTCTTAGAATTTTTTGACCTTTCTTTTCCTGTTTTCTGGCACTTTGGGCCATTTCTGACCTGCTTTTGCCCATTTCTAACCCATTGGAAGCCTTTTTTTCTTGCCTTTTCTGAACCATTTTTAAACCCTTTTTTCTTTTTCTAACCCATTTTTGTCAATTTCTCACACGTTTTCACCAAATTTTCTCAGTGCCTAACCCGTTTTTGCCCATTTCCAAGCCGTTTTAAGCCTTTTTAAATTTCCTTATCTAACATATTTTTGTCAATTTCCAAGCAGTTTCAAGCCATTTCTTTTCCATTTCTTAGTAATTTTTGCCCGTTTCTTTCCTGCGCTCACCGTATTCTGGCCCTTTCTAGCCTGCTGTTGCCCTTTTCTAGCCCCTTATAAGCCAGTTCTGGCTGTTTCTAAACAGTTTTTACCGTTCCTATCCCTTTTTGCCCATTTGAATCACATTTTCAGCCACTTTTGGCCATTACGATCCTATTTTTGCCCCCTTTCAACCCGTTTGAAGCCAGTTTGGGCCGTTTCTACCCTGTTTTTGCAGGTTTCAACCAGATTTAAGCCTCTTTTTTTCCTTTTCCTACAATTTTTTGACCTTTCCTTTCCAGTTTTCTGCCGCTTTGGGACATATCTATCCCATTTTTTAGGTTTCATCAGTTTTTAAGCCTTTTCTTTTCTCTTCTTAGAATTTTTTGACCTTTCTTTTCCTGTTTTCTGGCACTTTGGGCCATTTCTGACCTGCTTTTGCCCATTTCTAACCCATTGGAAGCCTTTTTTTCTTGCCTTTTCTGAACCATTTTTAAACCCTTTTTTCTTTTTCTAACCCATTTTTGTCAATTTCTCACACGTTTTCACCAAATTTTCTCAGTGCCTAACCCGTTTTTGCCCATTTCCAAGCCGTTTTAAGCCTTTTTAAATTTCCTTATCTAACATATTTTTGTCAATTTCCAAGCAGTTTCAAGCCATTTCTTTTCCATTTCTTAGTAATTTTTGCCCGTTTCTTTCCTGCGCTCACCGTTTTCTGGCCCTTTCTAGCCTGCTGTTGCCCTTTTCTAGCCCCTTATAAGCCAGTTCTGGCTGTTTCTAAACAGTTTTTTACCGTTCCTATCCCTTTTTGCCCATTTGAATCACATTTTCAGCCACTTTTGGCCATTACGATCCTATTTTTGCCCCCTTTCAACCCGTTTGAAGCCAGTTTGGGCCGTTTCTACCCTGTTTTTGCAGGTTTCAACCAGATTTAAGCCTCTTTTTTTCCTTTTCCTACAATTTTTTGACCTTTCCTTTCCAGTTTTCTGCCGCTTTGGGACATATCTATCCCATTTTTTAGGTTTCATCCGGTTTTAAGCCTTTTCTTTTCTCTTCTTAGAATTTTTTGACCTTTCTTTTCCTGTTTTCTGGCACTTTGGGCCATTTCTGACCTGCTTTTGCCCATTTCTAACCCATTGGAAGCCTTTTTTTCTTGCCTTTTCTGAACCATTTTTAAACCCTTTTTTCCTTTTCTAACCCATTTTTGTCAATTTCTCACACGTTTTCACCAAATTTTCTCAGTGCCAAACCCGTTTTTGCCCATTTCCAAGCCGTTTTAAGCCTTTTTAAATTTCCTTATCTAACATATTTTTGTCAATTTCCAAGCAGTTTCAAGCCATTTCTTTTCCATTTCTTAGTAATTTTTGCCCGTTTCTTTCCTGCGCTCACCGTATTTCTGGCCCTTTCTAGCCTGCTGTTGCCCTTTTCTAGCCCCTTATAAGCCAGTTCTGGCTGTTTCTAAACAGTTTTTACCGTTCCTATCCCTTTTTGCCCATTTGAATCACATTTTCAGCCACTTTTGGCCATTACGATCCTATTTTTGCCCCCTTTCAACCCGTTTGAAGCCAGTTTTGGCCGTTTCTACCCTGTTTTTGCAGGTTTCAACCAGATTTAAGCCTCTTTTTTTCCTTTTCCTACAATTTTTTGACCTTTCCTTTCCAGTTTTCTGCCGCTTTGGGACATATCTATCCCATTTTTTAGGTTTCATCCGGTTTTAAGCCTTTTCTTTTCTCTTCTTAGAATTTTTTGACCTTTCTTTTCCTGTTTTCTGGCACTTTGGGCCATTTCTGACCTGCTTTTGCCCATTTCTAACCCATTGGAAGCCTTTTTTTCTTGCCTTTTCTGAACCATTTTTAAACCCTTTTTTCCTTTTCTAACCCATTTTTGTCAATTTCTCACACGTTTTCACCAAATTTTCTCAGTGCCTAACCCGTTTTTGCCCATTTCCAAGCCGTTTTAAGCCTTTTTAAATTTCCTTATCTAACATATTTTTGTCAATTTCCAAGCAGTTTCAAGCCATTTCTTTTCCATTTCTTAGTAATTTTTGCCCGTTTCTTTCCTGCGCTCACCGTATTCTGGCCCTTTCTAGCCTGCTGTTGCCCTTTTCTAGCCCCTTATAAGCCAGTTCTGGCTGTTTCTAAACAGTTTTTACCGTTCCTATCCCTTTTTGCCCATTTGAATCACATTTTCAGCCACTTTTGGCCATTACGATCCTATTTTTGCCCCCTTTCAACCCGTTTGAAGCCAGTTTGGGCCGTTTCTACCCTGTTTTTGCAGGTTTCAACCAGATTTAAGCCTCTTTTTTTCCTTTTCCTACAATTTTTTGACCTTTCCTTTCCAGTTTTCTGCCGCTTTGGGACATATCTATCCCATTTTTTAGGTTTCATCCGGTTTTAAGCCTTTTCTTTTCTCTTCTTAGAATTTTTTGACCTTTCTTTTCCTGTTTTCTGGCACTTTGGGCCATTTCTGACCTGCTTTTGCCCATTTCTAACGCATTGGAAGCCTTTTTTTCTTGCCTTTTCTGAACCATTTTTAAACCCTTTTTTCTTTTTCTAACCCATTTTTGTCAATTTCTCACACGTTTTCACCAAATTTTCTCAGTGCCTAACCCGTTTTTGCCCATTTCCAAGCCGTTTTAAGCCTTTTTAAATTTCCTTATCTAACATATTTTTGTCAATTTCCAAGCAGTTTCAAGCCATTTCTTTTCCATTTCTTAGTAATTTTTGCCCGTTTCTTTCCTGCGCTCACCGTATTCTGGCCCTTTCTAGCCTGCTGTTGCCCTTTTCTAGCCCCTTATAAGCCAGTTCTGGCTGTTTCTAAACAGTTTTTACCGTTCCTATCCCTTTTTGCCCATTTGAATCACATTTTCAGCCACTTTTGGCCATTACGATCCTATTTTTGCCCCCTTTCAACCCGTTTGAAGCCAGTTTGGGCCGTTTCTACCCTGTTTTTGCAGGTTTCAACCAGATTTAAGCCTCTTTTTTTCCTTTTCCTACAATTTTTTGACCTTTCCTTTCCAGTTTTCTGCCGCTTTGGGACATATCTATCCCATTTTTTAGGTTTCATCCGGTTTTAAGCCTTTTCTTTTCTCTTCTTAGAATTTTTTGACCTTTCTTTTCCTGTTTTCTGGCACTTTGGGCCATTTCTGACCTGCTTTTGCCCATTTCTAACCCATTGGAAGCCTTTTTTTCTTGCCTTTTCTGAACCATTTTTAAACCCTTTTTTCCTTTTCTAACCCATTTTTGTCAATTTCTCACACGTTTTCACCAAATTTTCTCAGTGCCTAACCCGTTTTTGCCCATTTCCAAGCCGTTTTAAGCCTTTTTAAATTTCCTTATCTAACATATTTTTGTCAATTTCCAAGCAGTTTCAAGCCATTTCTTTTCCATTTCTTAGTAATTTTTGCCCGTTTCTTTCCTGCGCTCACCGTATTCTGGCCCTTTCTAGCCTGCTGTTGCCCTTTTCTAGCCCCTTATAAGCCAGTTCTGGCTGTTTCTAAACAGTTTTTACCGTTCCTATCCCTTTTTGCCCATTTGAATCACATTTTCAGCCACTTTTGGCCATTACGATCCTATTTTTGCCCCCTTTCAACCCGTTTGAAGCCAGTTTGGGCCGTTTCTACCCTGTTTTTGCAGGTTTCAACCAGATTTAAGCCTCTTTTTTTCCTTTTCCTACAATTTTTTGACCTTTCCTTTCCAGTTTTCTGCCGCTTTGGGACATATCTATCCCATTTTTTAGGTTTCATCCGGTTTTAAGCCTTTTCTTTTCTCTTCTTAGAATTTTTTGACCTTTCTTTTCCTGTTTTCTGGCACTTTGGGCCATTTCTGACCTGCTTTTGCCCATTTCTAACCCATTGGAAGCCTTTTTTTCTTGCCTTTTCTGAACCATTTTTAAACCCTTTTTTCCTTTTCTAACCCATTTTTGTCAATTTCTCACACGTTTTCACCAAATTTTCTCAGTGCCTAACCCGTTTTTGCCCATTTCCAAGCCGTTTTAAGCCTTTTTAAATTTCCTTATCTAACATATTTTTGTCAATTTCCAAGCAGTTTCAAGCCATTTCTTTTCCATTTCTTAGTAATTTTTGCCCGTTTCTTTCCTGCGCTCACCGTATTCTGGCCCTTTCTAGCCTGCTGTTGCCCTTTTCTAGCCCCTTATAAGCCAGTTCTGGCTGTTTCTAAACAGTTTTTACCGTTCCTATCCCTTTTTGCCCATTTGAATCACATTTTCAGCCACTTTTGGCCATTACGATCCTATTTTTGCCCCCTTTCAACCCGTTTGAAGCCAGTTTGGGCCGTTTCTACCCTGTTTTTTGCAGGTTTCAACCAGATTTAAGCCTCTTTTTTTCCTTTTCCTACAATTTTTTGACCTTTCCTTTCCAGTTTTCTGCCGCTTTGGGACATATCTATCCCATTTTTTAGGTTTCATCCGGTTTTAAGCCTTTTCTTTTCTCTTCTTAGAATTTTTTGACCTTTCTTTTCCTGTTTTCTGGCACTTTGGGCCATTTCTGACCTGCTTTTGCCCATTTTCTAACCCATTGGAAGCCTTTTTTTCTTGCCTTTTCTGAACCATTTTTAAACCCTTTTTTCCTTTTCTAACCCATTTTTGTCAATTTCTCACACGTTTTCACCAAATTTTCTCAGTGCCTAACCCGTTTTTGCCCATTTCCAAGCCGTTTTAAGCCTTTTTAAATTTCCTTATCTAACATATTTTTGTCAATTTCCAAGCAGTTTCAAGCCATTTCTTTTCCATTTCTTAGTAATTTTTGCCCGTTTCTTTCCTGCGCTCACCGTATTCTGGCCCTTTCTAGCCTGCTGTTGCCCTTTTCTAGCCCCTTATAAGCCAGTTCTGGCTGTTTCTAAACAGTTTTTACCGTTCCTATCCCTTTTTGCCCATTTGAATCACATTTTCAGCCACTTTTGGCCATTACGATCCTATTTTTGCCCCCTTTCAACCCGTTTGAAGCCAGTTTGGGCCGTTTCTACCCTGTTTTTTCAGGTTTCAACCAGATTTAAGCCTCTTTTTTTCCTTTTCCTACAATTTTTTGACCTTTCCTTTCCAGTTTTCTGCCGCTTTGGGACATATCTATCCCATTTTTTAGGTTTCATCCGGTTTTAAGCCTTTTCTTTTCTCTTCTTAGAATTTTTTGACCTTTCTTTTCCTGTTCTGGCACTTTGGGCCATTTCTGACCTGCTTTTGCCCATTTCTAACCCATTGGAAGCCTTTTTTTCTTGCCTTTTCTGAACCATTTTTAAACCCTTTTTTCCTTTTCTAACCCATTTTTGTCAATTTCTCACACGTTTTCACCAAATTTTCTCAGTGCCAAACCCGTTTTTGCCCATTTCCAAGCCGTTTTAAGCCTTTTTAAATTTCCTTATCTAACATATTTTTGTCAATTTCCAAGCAGTTTCAAGCCATTTCTTTTCCATTTCTTAGTAATTTTTGCCCGTTTCTTTCCTGCGCTCACCGTATTCTGGCCCTTTCTAGCCTGCTGTTGCCCTTTTCTAGCCCCTTATAAGCCAGTTCTGGCTGTTTCTAAACAGTTTTTACCGTTCCTATCCCTTTTTGCCCATTTGAATCACATTTTCAGCCACTTTTGGCCATTACGATCCTATTTTTGCCCCCTTTCAACCCGTTTGAAGCCAGTTTGGGCCGTTTCTACCCTGTTTTTGCAGGTTTCAACCAGATTTAAGCCTCTTTTTTTCCTTTTCCTACAATTTTTTGACCTTTCCTTTCCAGTTTTCTGCCGCTTTGGGACATATCTATCCCATTTTTTAGGTTTCATCCGGTTTTAAGCCTTTTCTTTTCTCTTCTTAGAATTTTTTGACCTTTCTTTTCCTGTTTTCTGGCACTTTGGGCCATTTCTGACCTGCTTTTGCCCATTTCTAACCCATTGGAAGCCTTTTTTTCTTGCCTTTTCTGAACCATTTTTAAACCCTTTTTTCCTTTTCTAACCCATTTTTGTCAATTTCTCACACGTTTTCACCAAATTTTCTCAGTGCCTAACCCGTTTTTGCCCATTTCCAAGCCGTTTTAAGCCTTTTTAAATTTCCTTATCTAACATATTTTTGTCAATTTCCAAGCAGTTTCAAGCCATTTCTTTTCCATTTCTTAGTAATTTTTGCCCGTTTCTTTCCTGCGCTCACCGTATTCTGGCCCTTTCTAGCCTGCTGTTGCCCTTTTCTAGCCCCTTATAAGCCAGTTCTGGCTGTTTCTAAACAGTTTTTACCGTTCCTATCCCTTTTTGCCCATTTGAATCACATTTTCAGCCACTTTTGGCCATTACGATCCTATTTTTGCCCCCTTTCAACCCGTTTGAAGCCAGTTTGGGCCGTTTCTACCCTGTTTTTGCAGGTTTCAACCAGATTTAAGCCTCTTTTTTTCCTTTTCCTACAATTTTTTGACCTTTCCTTTCCAGTTTTCTGCCGCTTTGGGACATATCTATCCCATTTTTTAGGTTTCATCCGGTTTTAAGCCTTTTCTTTTCTCTTCTTAGAATTTTTTGACCTTTCTTTTCCTGTTTTCTGGCACTTTGGGCCATTTCTGACCTGCTTTTGCCCATTTCTAACCCATTGGAAGCCTTTTTTTCTTGCCTTTTCTGAACCATTTTTAAACCCTTTTTTCCTTTTCTAACCCATTTTTGTCAATTTCTCACACGTTTTCACCAAATTTTCTCAGTGCCTAACCCGTTTTTGCCCATTTCCAAGCCGTTTTAAGCCTTTTTAAATTTCCTTATCTAACATATTTTTGTCAATTTCCAAGCAGTTTCAAGCCATTTCTTTTCCATTTCTTAGTAATTTTTGCCCGTTTCTTTCCTGCGCTCACCGTATTCTGGCCCTTTCTAGCCTGCTGTTGCCCTTTTCTAGCCCCTTATAAGCCAGTTCTGGCTGTTTCTAAACAGTTTTTACCGTTCCTATCCCTTTTTGCCCATTTGAATCACATTTTCAGCCACTTTTGGCCATTACGATCCTATTTTTGCCCCCTTTCAACCCGTTTGAAGCCAGTTTGGGCCGTTTCTACCCTGTTTTTGCAGGTTTCAACCAGATTTAAGCCTCTTTTTTTCCTTTTCCTACAATTTTTTGACCTTTCCTTTCCAGTTTTCTGCCGCTTTGGGACATATCTATCCCATTTTTTAGGTTTCATCCGGTTTTAAGCCTTTTCTTTTCTCTTCTTAGAATTTTTTGACCTTTCTTTTCCTGTTTTCTGGCACTTTGGGCCATTTCTGACCTGCTTTTGCCCATTTTCTAACCCATTGGAAGCCTTTTTTTCTTGCCTTTTCTGAACCATTTTTAAACCCTTTTTTCTTTTTCTAACCCATTTTTGTCAATTTCTCACACGTTTTCACCAAATTTTCTCAGTGCCTAACCCGTTTTTGCCCATTTCCAAGCCGTTTTAAGCCTTTTTAAATTTCCTTATCTAACATATTTTTGTCAATTTCCAAGCAGTTTCAAGCCATTTCTTTTCCATTTCTTAGTAATTTTTGCCCGTTTCTTTCCTGCGCTCACCGTATTCTGGCCCTTTCTAGCCTGCTGTTGCCCTTTTCTAGCCCCTTATAAGCCAGTTCTGGCTGTTTCTAAACAGTTTTTACCGTTCCTATCCCTTTTTGCCCATTTGAATCACATTTTCAGCCACTTTTGGCCATTACGATCCTATTTTTGCCCCCTTTCAACCCGTTTGAAGCCAGTTTGGGCCGTTTCTACCCTGTTTTTGCAGGTTTCAACCAGATTTAAGCCTCTTTTTTTCCTTTTCCTACAATTTTTTGACCTTTCCTTTCCAGTTTTCTGCCGCTTTGGGACATATCTATCCCATTTTTTAGGTTTCATCCGGTTTTAAGCCTTTTCTTTTCTCTTCTTAGAATTTTTTGACCTTTCTTTTCCTGTTTTCTGGCACTTTGGGCCATTTCTGACCTGCTTTTGCCCATTTTCTAACCCATTGGAAGCCTTTTTTTCTTGCCTTTTCTGAACCATTTTTAAACCCTTTTTTCCTTTTCTAACCCATTTTTGTCAATTTCTCACACGTTTTCACCAAATTTTCTCAGTGCCTAACCCGTTTTTGCCCATTTCCAAGCCGTTTTAAGCCTTTTTAAATTTCCTTATCTAACATATTTTTGTCAATTTCCAAGCAGTTTCAAGCCATTTCTTTTCCATTTCTTAGTAATTTTTGCCCGTTTCTTTCCTGCGCTCACCGTATTCTGGCCCTTTCTAGCCTGCTGTTGCCCTTTTCTAGCCCCTTATAAGCCAGTTCTGGCTGTTTCTAAACAGTTTTTACCGTTCCTATCCCTTTTTGCCCATTTGAATCACATTTTCAGCCACTTTTGGCCATTACGATCCTATTTTTGCCCCCTTTCAACCCGTTTGAAGCCAGTTTGGGCCGTTTCTACCCTGTTTTTTGCAGGTTTCAACCAGATTTAAGCCTCTTTTTTTCCTTTTCCTACAATTTTTTGACCTTTCCTTTCCAGTTTTCTGCCGCTTTGGGACATATCTATCCCATTTTTTAGGTTTCATCCGGTTTTAAGCCTTTTCTTTTCTCTTCTTAGAATTTTTTGACCTTTCTTTTCCTGTTTTCTGGCACTTTGGGCCATTTCTGACCTGCTTTTGCCCATTTCTAACCCATTGGAAGCCTTTTTTTCTTGCCTTTTCTGAACCATTTTTAAACCCTTTTTTCCTTTTCTAACCCATTTTTGTCAATTTCTCACACGTTTTCACCAAATTTTCTCAGTGCCTAACCCGTTTTTGCCCATTTCCAAGCCGTTTTAAGCCTTTTTAAATTTCCTTATCTAACATATTTTTGTCAATTTCCAAGCAGTTTCAAGCCATTTCTTTTCCATTTCTTAGTAATTTTTGCCCGTTTCTTTCCTGCGCTCACCGTATTCTGGCCCTTTCTAGCCTGCTGTTGCCCTTTTCTAGCCCCTTATAAGCCAGTTCTGGCTGTTTCTAAACAGTTTTTACCGTTCCTATCCCTTTTTGCCCATTTGAATCACATTTTCAGCCACTTTTGGCCATTACGATCCTATTTTTGCCCCCTTTCAACCCGTTTGAAGCCAGTTTGGGCCGTTTCTACCCTGTTTTTGCAGGTTTCAACCAGATTTAAGCCTCTTTTTTTCCTTTTCCTACAATTTTTTGACCTTTCCTTTCCAGTTTTCTGCCGCTTTGGGACATATCTATCCCATTTTTTAGGTTTCATCCGGTTTTAAGCCTTTTCTTTTCTCTTCTTAGAATTTTTTGACCTTTCTTTTCCTGTTTTCTGGCACTTTGGGCCATTTCTGACCTGCTTTTGCCCATTTCTAACCCATTGGAAGCCTTTTTTTCTTGCCTTTTCTGAACCATTTTTAAACCCTTTTTTCCTTTTCTAACCCATTTTTGTCAATTTCTCACACGTTTTCACCAAATTTTCTCAGTGCCTAACCCGTTTTTGCCCATTTCCAAGCCGTTTTAAGCCTTTTTAAATTTCCTTATCTAACATATTTTTGTCAATTTCCAAGCAGTTTCAAGCCATTTCTTTTCCATTTCTTAGTAATTTTTGCCCGTTTCTTTCCTGCGCTCACCGTTTTCTGGCCCTTTCTAGCCTGCTGTTGCCCTTTTCTAGCCCCTTATAAGCCAGTTCTGGCTGTTTCTAAACAGTTTTTACCGTTCCTATCCCTTTTTGCCCATTTGAATCACATTTTCAGCCACTTTTGGCCATTACGATCCTATTTTTGCCCCCTTTCAACCCGTTTGAAGCCAGTTTGGGCCGTTTCTACCCTGTTTTTGCAGGTTTCAACCAGATTTAAGCCTCTTTTTTTCCTTTTCCTACAATTTTTTGACCTTTCCTTTCCAGTTTTCTGCCGCTTTGGGACATATCTATCCCATTTTTTAGGTTTCATCCGGTTTTAAGCCTTTTCTTTTCTCTTCTTAGAATTTTTTGACCTTTCTTTTCCTGTTTTCTGGCACTTTGGGCCATTTCTGACCTGCTTTTGCCCATTTCTAACCCATTGGAAGCCTTTTTTTCTTGCCTTTTCTGAACCATTTTTAAACCCTTTTTTCCTTTTCTAACCCATTTTTGTCAATTTCTCACACGTTTTCACCAAATTTTCTCAGTGCCTAACCCGTTTTTGCCCATTTCCAAGCCGTTTTAAGCCTTTTTAAATTTCCTTATCTAACATATTTTTGTCAATTTCCAAGCAGTTTCAAGCCATTTCTTTTCCATTTCTTAGTAATTTTTGCCCGTTTCTTTCCTGCGCTCACCGTTTTCTGGCCCTTTCTAGCCTGCTGTTGCCCTTTTCTAGCCCCTTATAAGCCAGTTCTGGCTGTTTCTAAACAGTTTTTACCGTTCCTATCCCTTTTTGCCCATTTGAATCACATTTTCAGCCACTTTTGGCCATTACGATCCTATTTTTGCCCCCTTTCAACCCGTTTGAAGCCAGTTTGGGCCGTTTCTACCCTGTTTTTGCAGGTTTCAACCAGATTTAAGCCTCTTTTTTTCCTTTTCCTACAATTTTTTGACCTTTCCTTTCCAGTTTTCTGCCGCTTTGGGACATATCTATCCCATTTTTTAGGTTTCATCCGGTTTTAAGCCTTTTCTTTTCTCTTCTTAGAATTTTTTGACCTTTCTTTTCCTGTTTTCTGGCACTTTGGGCCATTTCTGACCTGCTTTTGCCCATTTCTAACCCATTGGAAGCCTTTTTTTCTTGCCTTTTCTGAACCATTTTTAAACCCTTTTTTCCTTTTCTAACCCATTTTTGTCAATTTCTCACACGTTTTCACCAAATTTTCTCAGTGCCTAACCCGTTTTTGCCCATTTCCAAGCCGTTTTAAGCCTTTTTAAATTTCCTTATCTAACATATTTTTGTCAATTTCCAAGCAGTTTCAAGCCATTTCTTTTCCATTTCTTAGTAATTTTTGCCCGTTTCTTTCCTGCGCTCACCGTATTCTGGCCCTTTCTAGCCTGCTGTTGCCCTTTTCTAGCCCCTTATAAGCCAGTTCTGGCTGTTTCTAAACAGTTTTTACCGTTCCTATCCCTTTTTGCCCATTTGAATCACATTTTCAGCCACTTTTGGCCATTACGATCCTATTTTTGCCCCCTTTCAACCCGTTTGAAGCCAGTTTGGGCCGTTTCTACCCTGTTTTTTGCAGGTTTCAACCAGATTTAAGCCTCTTTTTTTCCTTTTCCTACAATTTTTTGACCTTTCCTTTCCAGTTTTCTGCCGCTTTGGGACATATCTATCCCATTTTTTAGGTTTCATCCGGTTTTAAGCCTTTTCTTTTCTCTTCTTAGAATTTTTTGACCTTTCTTTTCCTGTTTTCTGGCACTTTGGGCCATTTCTGACCTGCTTTTGCCCATTTCTAACCCATTGGAAGCCTTTTTTTCTTGCCTTTTCTGAACCATTTTTAAACCCTTTTTTCCTTTTCTAACCCATTTTTGTCAATTTCTCACACGTTTTCACCAAATTTTCTCAGTGCCTAACCCGTTTTTGCCCATTTCCAAGCCGTTTTAAGCCTTTTTAAATTTCCTTATCTAACATATTTTTGTCAATTTCCAAGCAGTTTCAAGCCATTTCTTTTCCATTTCTTAGTAATTTTTGCCCGTTTCTTTCCTGCGCTCACCGTATTCTGGCCCTTTCTAGCCTGCTGTTGCCCTTTTCTAGCCCCTTATAAGCCAGTTCTGGCTGTTTCTAAACAGTTTTTACCGTTCCTATCCCTTTTTGCCCATTTGAATCACATTTTCAGCCACTTTTGGCCATTACGATCCTATTTTTGCCCCCTTTCAACCCGTTTGAAGCCAGTTTGGGCCGTTTCTACCCTGTTTTTGCAGGTTTCAACCAGATTTAAGCCTCTTTTTTTCCTTTTCCTACAATTTTTTGACCTTTCCTTTCCAGTTTTCTGCCGCTTTGGGACATATCTATCCCATTTTTTAGGTTTCATCCGGTTTTAAGCCTTTTCTTTTCTCTTCTTAGAATTTTTTGACCTTTCTTTTCCTGTTTTCTGGCACTTTGGGCCATTTCTGACCTGCTTTTGCCCATTTTCTAACCCATTGGAAGCCTTTTTTTCTTGCCTTTTCTGAACCATTTTTAAACCCTTTTTTCCTTTTCTAACCCATTTTTGTCAATTTCTCACACGTTTTCACCAAATTTTCTCAGTGCCTAACCCGTTTTTGCCCATTTCCAAGCCGTTTTAAGCCTTTTTAAATTTCCTTATCTAACATATTTTTGTCAATTTCCAAGCAGTTTCAAGCCATTTCTTTTCCATTTCTTAGTAATTTTTGCCCGTTTCTTTCCTGCGCTCACCGTATTCTGGCCCTTTCTAGCCTGCTGTTGCCCTTTTCTAGCCCCTTATAAGCCAGTTCTGGCTGTTTCTAAACAGTTTTTACCGTTCCTATCCCTTTTTGCCCATTTGAATCACATTTTCAGCCACTTTTGGCCATTACGATCCTATTTTTGCCCCCTTTCAACCCGTTTGAAGCCAGTTTGGGCCGTTTCTACCCTGTTTTTGCAGGTTTCAACCAGATTTAAGCCTCTTTTTTTCCTTTTCCTACAATTTTTTGACCTTTCCTTTCCAGTTTTCTGCCGCTTTGGGACATATCTATCCCATTTTTTAGGTTTCATCCGGTTTTAAGCCTTTTCTTTTCTCTTCTTAGAATTTTTTGACCTTTCTTTTCCTGTTTTCTGGCACTTTGGGCCATTTCTGACCTGCTTTTGCCCATTTCTAACCCATTGGAAGCCTTTTTTTCTTGCCTTTTCTGAACCATTTTTAAACCCTTTTTTCCTTTTCTAACCCATTTTTGTCAATTTCTCACACGTTTTCACCAAATTTTCTCAGTGCCTAACCCGTTTTTGCCCATTTCCAAGCCGTTTTAAGCCTTTTTAAATTTCCTTATCTAACATATTTTTGTCAATTTCCAAGCAGTTTCAAGCCATTTCTTTTCCATTTCTTAGTAATTTTTGCCCGTTTCTTTCCTGCGCTCACCGTATTCTGGCCCTTTCTAGCCTGCTGTTGCCCTTTTCTAGCCCCTTATAAGCCAGTTCTGGCTGTTTCTAAACAGTTTTTACCGTTCCTATCCCTTTTTGCCCATTTGAATCACATTTTCAGCCACTTTTGGCCATTACGATCCTATTTTTGCCCCCTTTCAACCCGTTTGAAGCCAGTTTGGGCCGTTTCTACCCTGTTTTTGCAGGTTTCAACCAGATTTAAGCCTCTTTTTTTCCTTTTCCTACAATTTTTTGACCTTTCCTTTCCAGTTTTCTGCCGCTTTGGGACATATCTATCCCATTTTTTAGGTTTCATCCGGTTTTAAGCCTTTTCTTTTCTCTTCTTAGAATTTTTTGACCTTTCTTTTCCTGTTTTCTGGCACTTTGGGCCATTTCTGACCTGCTTTTGCCCATTTCTAACCCATTGGAAGCCTTTTTTTCTTGCCTTTTCTGAACCATTTTTAAACCCTTTTTTCCTTTTCTAACCCATTTTTGTCAATTTCTCACACGTTTTCACCAAATTTTCTCAGTGCCTAACCCGTTTTTGCCCATTTCCAAGCCGTTTTAAGCCTTTTTAAATTTCCTTATCTAACATATTTTTGTCAATTTCCAAGCAGTTTCAAGCCATTTCTTTTCCATTTCTTAGTAATTTTTGCCCGTTTCTTTCCTGCGCTCACCGTTTTCTGGCCCTTTCTAGCCTGCTGTTGCCCTTTTCTAGCCCCTTATAAGCCAGTTCTGGCTGTTTCTAAACAGTTTTTACCGTTCCTATCCCTTTTTGCCCATTTGAATCACATTTTCAGCCACTTTTGGCCATTACGATCCTATTTTTGCCCCCTTTCAACCCGTTTGAAGCCAGTTTGGGCCGTTTCTACCCTGTTTTTGCAGGTTTCAACCAGATTTAAGCCTCTTTTTTTCCTTTTCCTACAATTTTTTGACCTTTCCTTTCCAGTTTTCTGCCGCTTTGGGACATATCTATCCCATTTTTTAGGTTTCATCCGGTTTTAAGCCTTTTCTTTTCTCTTCTTAGAATTTTTTGACCTTTCTTTTCCTGTTTTCTGGCACTTTGGGCCATTTCTGACCTGCTTTTGCCCATTTCTAACCCATTGGAAGCCTTTTTTTCTTGCCTTTTCTGAACCATTTTTAAACCCTTTTTTCCTTTTCTAACCCATTTTTGTCAATTTCTCACACGTTTTCACCAAATTTTCTCAGTGCCTAACCCGTTTTTGCCCATTTCCAAGCCGTTTTAAGCCTTTTTAAATTTCCTTATCTAACATATTTTTGTCAATTTCCAAGCAGTTTCAAGCCATTTCTTTTCCATTTCTTAGTAATTTTTGCCCGTTTCTTTCCTGCGCTCACCGTTTTCTGGCCCTTTCTAGCCTGCTGTTGCCCTTTTCTAGCCCCTTATAAGCCAGTTCTGGCTGTTTCTAAACAGTTTTTACCGTTCCTATCCCTTTTTGCCCATTTGAATCACATTTTCAGCCACTTTTGGCCATTACGATCCTATTTTTGCCCCCTTTCAACCCGTTTGAAGCCAGTTTGGGCCGTTTCTACCCTGTTTTTGCAGGTTTCAACCAGATTTAAGCCTCTTTTTTTCCTTTTCCTACAATTTTTTGACCTTTCCTTTCCAGTTTTCTGCCGCTTTGGGACATATCTATCCCATTTTTTAGGTTTCATCCGGTTTTAAGCCTTTTCTTTTCTCTTCTTAGAATTTTTTGACCTTTCTTTTCCTGTTTTCTGGCACTTTGGGCCATTTCTGACCTGCTTTTGCCCATTTCTAACCCATTGGAAGCCTTTTTTTCTTGCCTTTTCTGAACCATTTTTAAACCCTTTTTTCCTTTTCTAACCCATTTTTGTCAATTTCTCACACGTTTTCACCAAATTTTCTCAGTGCCTAACCCGTTTTTGCCCATTTCCAAGCCGTTTTAAGCCTTTTTAAATTTCCTTATCTAACATATTTTTGTCAATTTCCAAGCAGTTTCAAGCCATTTCTTTTCCATTTCTTAGTAATTTTTGCCCGTTTCTTTCCTGCGCTCACCGTTTTCTGGCCCTTTCTAGCCTGCTGTTGCCCTTTTCTAGCCCCTTATAAGCCAGTTCTGGCTGTTTCTAAACAGTTTTTACCGTTCCTATCCCTTTTTGCCCATTTGAATCACATTTTCAGCCACTTTTGGCCATTACGATCCTATTTTTGCCCCCTTTCAACCCGTTTGAAGCCAGTTTGGGCCGTTTCTACCCTGTTTTTGCAGGTTTCAACCAGATTTAAGCCTCTTTTTTTCCTTTTCCTACAATTTTTTGACCTTTCCTTTCCAGTTTTCTGCCGCTTTGGGACATATCTATCCCATTTTTTAGGTTTCATCCGGTTTTAAGCCTTTTCTTTTCTCTTCTTAGAATTTTTTGACCTTTCTTTTCCTGTTTTCTGGCACTTTGGGCCATTTCTGACCTGCTTTTGCCCATTTCTAACCCATTGGAAGCCTTTTTTTCTTGCCTTTTCTGAACCATTTTTAAACCCTTTTTTCCTTTTCTAACCCATTTTTGTCAATTTCTCACACGTTTTCACCAAATTTTCTCAGTGCCTAACCCGTTTTTGCCCATTTCCAAGCCGTTTTAAGCCTTTTTAAATTTCCTTATCTAACATATTTTTGTCAATTTCCAAGCAGTTTCAAGCCATTTCTTTTCCATTTCTTAGTAATTTTTGCCCGTTTCTTTCCTGCGCTCACCGTTTTCTGGCCCTTTCTAGCCTGCTGTTGCCCTTTTCTAGCCCCTTATAAGCCAGTTCTGGCTGTTTCTAAACAGTTTTTACCGTTCCTATCCCTTTTTGCCCATTTGAATCACATTTTCAGCCACTTTTGGCCATTACGATCCTATTTTTGCCCCCTTTCAACCCGTTTGAAGCCAGTTTGGGCCGTTTCTACCCTGTTTTTGCAGGTTTCAACCAGATTTAAGCCTCTTTTTTTCCTTTTCCTACAATTTTTTGACCTTTCCTTTCCAGTTTTCTGCCGCTTTGGGACATATCTATCCCATTTTTTAGGTTTCATCCGGTTTTAAGACTTTTCTTTTCTCTTCTTAGAATTTTTTGACCTTTCTTTTCCTGTTTTCTGGCACTTTGGGCCATTTCTGACCTGCTTTTGCCCATTTTCTAACCCATTGGAAGCCTTTTTTTCTTGCCTTTTCTGAACCATTTTTAAACCCTTTTTTCCTTTTCTAACCCATTTTTGTCAATTTCTCACACGTTTTCACCAAATTTTCTCAGTGCCTAACCCGTTTTTGCCCATTTCCAAGCCGTTTTAAGCCTTTTTAAATTTCCTTATCTAACATATTTTTGTCAATTTCCAAGCAGTTTCAAGCCATTTCTTTTCCATTTCTTAGTAATTTTTGCCCGTTTCTTTCCTGCGCTCACCGTTTTCTGGCCCTTTCTAGCCTGCTGTTGCCCTTTTCTAGCCCCTTATAAGCCAGTTCTGGCTGTTTCTAAACAGTTTTTACCGTTCCTATCCCTTTTTGCCCATTTGAATCACATTTTCAGCCACTTTTGGCCATTACGATCCTATTTTTGCCCCCTTTCAACCCGTTTGAAGCCAGTTTGGGCCGTTTCTACCCTGTTTTTGCAGGTTTCAACCAGATTTAAGCCTCTTTTTTTCCTTTTCCTACAATTTTTTGACCTTTCCTTTCCAGTTTTCTGCCGCTTTGGGACATATCTATCCCATTTTTTAGGTTTCATCCGGTTTTAAGCCTTTTCTTTTCTCTTCTTAGAATTTTTTGACCTTTCTTTTCCTGTTTTCTGGCACTTTGGGCCATTTCTGACCTGCTTTTGCCCATTTCTAACCCATTGGAAGCCTTTTTTTCTTGCCTTTTCTGAACCATTTTTAAACCCTTTTTTCCTTTTCTAACCCATTTTTGTCAATTTCTCACACGTTTTCACCAAATTTTCTCAGTGCCTAACCCGTTTTTGCCCATTTCCAAGCCGTTTTAAGCCTTTTTAAATTTCCTTATCTAACATATTTTTGTCAATTTCCAAGCAGTTTCAAGCCATTTCTTTTCCATTTCTTAGTAATTTTTGCCCGTTTCTTTCCTGCGCTCACCGTATTTCTGGCCCTTTCTAGCCTGCTGTTGCCCTTTTCTAGCCCCTTATAAGCCAGTTCTGGCTGTTTCTAAACAGTTTTTACCGTTCCTATCCCTTTTTGCCCATTTGAATCACATTTTCAGCCACTTTTGGCCATTACGATCCTATTTTTGCCCCCTTTCAACCCGTTTGAAGCCAGTTTGGGCCGTTTCTACCCTGTTTTTGCAGGTTTCAACCAGATTTAAGCCTCTTTTTTTCCTTTTCCTACAATTTTTTGACCTTTCCTTTCCAGTTTTCTGCCGCTTTGGGACATATCTATCCCATTTTTTAGGTTTCATCCGGTTTTAAGCCTTTTCTTTTCTCTTCTTAGAATTTTTTGACCTTTCTTTTCCTGTTTTCTGGCACTTTGGGCCATTTCTGACCTGCTTTTGCCCATTTCTAACCCTTTGGAAGCCTTTTTTTCTTGCCTTTTCTGAACCATTTTTAAACCCTTTTTTCCTTTTCTAACCCATTTTTGTCAATTTCTCACACGTTTTCACCAAATTTTCTCAGTGCCTAACCCGTTTTTGCCCATTTCCAAGCCGTTTTAAGCCTTTTTAAATTTCCTTATCTAACATATTTTTGTCAATTTCCAAGCAGTTTCAAGCCATTTCTTTTCCATTTCTTAGTAATTTTTGCCCGTTTCTTTCCTGCGCTCACCGTTTTCTGGCCCTTTCTAGCCTGCTGTTGCCCTTTTCTAGCCCCTTATAAGCCAGTTCTGGCTGTTTCTAAACAGTTTTTACCGTTCCTATCCCTTTTTGCCCATTTGAATCACATTTTCAGCCACTTTTGGCCATTACGATCCTATTTTTGCCCCCTTTCAACCCGTTTGAAGCCAGTTTGGGCCGTTTCTACCCTGTTTTTGCAGGTTTCAACCAGATTTAAGCCTCTTTTTTTCCTTTTCCTACAATTTTTTGACCTTTCCTTTCCAGTTTTCTGCCGCTTTGGGACATATCTATCCCATTTTTTAGGTTTCATCCGGTTTTAAGCCTTTTCTTTTCTCTTCTTAATTTTGAATTTTTTGACCTTTCTTTTCCTGTTTTCTGGCACTTTGGGCCATTTCTGACCTGCTTTTGCCCATTTCTAACCCATTGGAAGCCTTTTTTTCTTGCCTTTTCTGAACCATTTTTAAACCCTTTTTTCCTTTTCTAACCCATTTTTGTCAATTTCTCACACGTTTTCACCAAATTTTCTCAGTGCCTAACCCGTTTTTGCCCATTTCCAAGCCGTTTTAAGCCTTTTTAAATTTCCTTATCTAACATATTTTTGTCAATTTCCAAGCAGTTTCAAGCCATTTCTTTTCCATTTCTTAGTAATTTTTGCCCGTTTCTTTCCTGCGCTCACCGTTTTCTGGCCCTTTCTAGCCTGCTGTTGCCCTTTTCTAGCCCCTTATAAGCCAGTTCTGGCTGTTTCTAAACAGTTTTTACCGTTCCTATCCCTTTTTGCCCATTTGAATCACATTTTCAGCCACTTTTGGCCATTACGATCCTATTTTTGCCCCCTTTCAACCCGTTTGAAGCCAGTTTGGGCCGTTTCTACCCTGTTTTTTCAGGTTTCAACCAGATTTAAGCCTCTTTTTTTCCTTTTCCTACAATTTTTTGACCTTTCCTTTCCAGTTTTCTGCCGCTTTGGGACATATCTATCCCATTTTTTAGGTTTCATCCGGTTTTAAGCCTTTTCTTTTCTCTTCTTAGAATTTTTTGACCTTTCTTTTCCTGTTTTCTGGCACTTTGGGCCATTTCTGACCTGCTTTTGCCCATTTCTAACCCATTGGAAGCCTTTTTTTCTTGCCTTTTCTGAACCATTTTTAAACCCTTTTTTCCTTTTCTAACCCATTTTTGTCAATTTCTCACACGTTTTCACCAAATTTTCTCAGTGCCTAACCCGTTTTTGCCCATTTCCAAGCCGTTTTAAGCCTTTTTAAATTTCCTTATCTAACATATTTTTGTCAATTTCCAAGCAGTTTCAAGCCATTTCTTTTCCATTTCTTAGTAATTTTTGCCCGTTTCTTTCCTGCGCTCACCGTTTTCTGGCCCTTTCTAGCCTGCTGTTGCCCTTTTCTAGCCCCTTATAAGCCAGTTCTGGCTGTTTCTAAACAGTTTTTACCGTTCCTATCCCTTTTTGCCCATTTGAATCACATTTTCAGCCACTTTTGGCCATTACGATCCTATTTTTGCCCCCTTTCAACCCGTTTGAAGCCAGTTTGGGCCGTTTCTACCCTGTTTTTGCAGGTTTCAACCAGATTTAAGCCTCTTTTTTTCCTTTTCCTACAATTTTTTGACCTTTCCTTTCCAGTTTTCTGCCGCTTTGGGACATATCTATCCCATTTTTTAGGTTTCATCCGGTTTTAAGCCTTTTCTTTTCTCTTCTTAGAATTTTTTGACCTTTCTTTTCCTGTTTTCTGGCACTTTGGGCCATTTCTGACCTGCTTTTGCCCATTTCTAACCCATTGGAAGCCTTTTTTTCTTGCCTTTTCTGAACCATTTTTAAACCCTTTTTTCCTTTTCTAACCCATTTTTGTCAATTTCTCACACGTTTTCACCAAATTTTCTCAGTGCCTAACCCGTTTTTGCCCATTTCCAAGCCGTTTTAAGCCTTTTTAAATTTCCTTATCTAACATATTTTTGTCAATTTCCAAGCAGTTTCAAGCCATTTCTTTTCCATTTCTTAGTAATTTTTGCCCGTTTCTTTCCTGCGCTCACCGTTTTCTGGCCCTTTCTAGCCTGCTGTTGCCCTTTTCTAGCCCCTTATAAGCCAGTTCTGGCTGTTTCTAAACAGTTTTTACCGTTCCTATCCCTTTTTGCCCATTTGAATCACATTTTCAGCCACTTTTGGCCATTACGATCCTATTTTTGCCCCCTTTCAACCCGTTTGAAGCCAGTTTGGGCCGTTTCTACCCTGTTTTTGCAGGTTTCAACCAGATTTAAGCCTCTTTTTTTCCTTTTCCTACAATTTTTTGACCTTTCCTTTCCAGTTTTCTGCCGCTTTGGGACATATCTATCCCATTTTTTAGGTTTCATCCGGTTTTAAGCCTTTTCTTTTCTCTTCTTAGAATTTTTTGACCTTTCTTTTCCTGTTTTCTGGCACTTTGGGCCATTTCTGACCTGCTTTTGCCCATTTTCTAACCCATTGGAAGCCTTTTTTTCTTGCCTTTTCTGAACCATTTTTAAACCCTTTTTTCCTTTTCTAACCCATTTTTGTCAATTTCTCACACGTTTTCACCAAATTTTCTCAGTGCCTAACCCGTTTTTGCCCATTTCCAAGCCGTTTTAAGCCTTTTTAAATTTCCTTATCTAACATATTTTTGTCAATTTCCAAGCAGTTTCAAGCCATTTCTTTTCCATTTCTTAGTAATTTTTGCCCGTTTCTTTCCTGCGCTCACCGTTTTCTGGCCCTTTCTAGCCTGCTGTTGCCCTTTTCTAGCCCCTTATAAGCCAGTTCTGGCTGTTTCTAAACAGTTTTTACCGTTCCTATCCCTTTTTGCCCATTTGAATCACATTTTCAGCCACTTTTGGCCATTACGATCCTATTTTTGCCCCCTTTCAACCCGTTTGAAGCCAGTTTGGGCCGTTTCTACCCTGTTTTTGCAGGTTTCAACCAGATTTAAGCCTCTTTTTTTCCTTTTCCTACAATTTTTTGACCTTTCCTTTCCAGTTTTCTGCCGCTTTGGGACATATCTATCCCATTTTTTAGGTTTCATCCGGTTTTAAGCCTTTTCTTTTCTCTTCTTAGAATTTTTTGACCTTTCTTTTCCTGTTTTCTGGCACTTTGGGCCATTTCTGACCTGCTTTTGCCCATTTCTAACCCATTGGAAGCCTTTTTTTCTTGCCTTTTCTGAACCATTTTTAAACCCTTTTTTCCTTTTCTAACCCATTTTTGTCAATTTCTCACACGTTTTCACCAAATTTTCTCAGTGCCTAACCCGTTTTTGCCCATTTCCAAGCCGTTTTAAGCCTTTTTAAATTTCCTTATCTAACATATTTTTGTCAATTTCCAAGCAGTTTCAAGCCATTTCTTTTCCATTTCTTAGTAATTTTTGCCCGTTTCTTTCCTGCGCTCACCGTTTTCTGGCCCTTTCTAGCCTGCTGTTGCCCTTTTCTAGCCCCTTATAAGCCAGTTCTGGCTGTTTCTAAACAGTTTTTACCGTTCCTATCCCTTTTTGCCCATTTGAATCACATTTTCAGCCACTTTTGGCCATTACGATCCTATTTTTGCCCCCTTTCAACCCGTTTGAAGCCAGTTTGGGCCGTTTCTACCCTGTTTTTGCAGGTTTCAACCAGATTTAAGCCTCTTTTTTTCCTTTTCCTACAATTTTTTGACCTTTCCTTTCCAGTTTTCTGCCGCTTTGGGACATATCTATCCCATTTTTTAGGTTTCATCCGGTTTTAAGCCTTTTCTTTTCTCTTCTTAGAATTTTTTGACCTTTCTTTTCCTGTTTTCTGGCACTTTGGGCCATTTCTGACCTGCTTTTGCCCATTTCTAACCCATTGGAAGCCTTTTTTTCTTGCCTTTTCTGAACCATTTTTAAACCCTTTTTTCCTTTTCTAACCCATTTTTGTCAATTTCTCACACGTTTTCACCAAATTTTCTCAGTGCCTAACCCGTTTTTGCCCATTTCCAAGCCGTTTTAAGCCTTTTTAAATTTCCTTATCTAACATATTTTTGTCAATTTCCAAGCAGTTTCAAGCCATTTCTTTTCCATTTCTTAGTAATTTTTGCCCGTTTCTTTCCTGCGCTCACCGTTTTCTGGCCCTTTCTAGCCTGCTGTTGCCCTTTTCTAGCCCCTTATAAGCCAGTTCTGGCTGTTTCTAAACAGTTTTTACCGTTCCTATCCCTTTTTGCCCATTTGAATCACATTTTCAGCCACTTTTGGCCATTACGATCCTATTTTTGCCCCCTTTCAACCCGTTTGAAGCCAGTTTGGGCCGTTTCTACCCTGTTTTTGCAGGTTTCAACCAGATTTAAGCCTCTTTTTTTCCTTTTCCTACAATTTTTTGACCTTTCCTTTCCAGTTTTCTGCCGCTTTGGGACATATCTATCCCATTTTTTAGGTTTCATCCGGTTTTAAGCCTTTTCTTTTCTCTTCTTAGAATTTTTTGACCTTTCTTTTCCTGTTTTCTGGCACTTTGGGCCATTTCTGACCTGCTTTTGCCCATTTTCTAACCCATTGGAAGCCTTTTTTTCTTGCCTTTTCTGAACCATTTTTAAACCCTTTTTTCCTTTTCTAACCCATTTTTGTCAATTTCTCACACGTTTTCACCAAATTTTCTCAGTGCCTAACCCGTTTTTGCCCATTTCCAAGCCGTTTTAAGCCTTTTTAAATTTCCTTATCTAACATATTTTTGTCAATTTCCAAGCAGTTTCAAGCCATTTCTTTTCCATTTCTTAGTAATTTTTGCCCGTTTCTTTCCTGCGCTCACCGTTTTCTGGCCCTTTCTAGCCTGCTGTTGCCCTTTTCTAGCCCCTTATAAGCCAGTTCTGGCTGTTTCTAAACAGTTTTTACCGTTCCTATCCCTTTTTGCCCATTTGAATCACATTTTCAGCCACTTTTGGCCATTACGATCCTATTTTTGCCCCCTTTCAACCCGTTTGAAGCCAGTTTGGGCCGTTTCTACCCTGTTTTTGCAGGTTTCAACCAGATTTAAGCCTCTTTTTTTCCTTTTCCTACAATTTTTTGACCTTTCCTTTCCAGTTTTCTGCCGCTTTGGGACATATCTATCCCATTTTTTAGGTTTCATCCGGTTTTAAGCCTTTTCTTTTCTCTTCTTAGAATTTTTTGACCTTTCTTTTCCTGTTTTCTGGCACTTTGGGCCATTTCTGACCTGCTTTTGCCCATTTCTAACCCATTGGAAGCCTTTTTTTCTTGCCTTTTCTGAACCATTTTTAAACCCTTTTTTCCTTTTCTAACCCATTTTTGTCAATTTCTCACACGTTTTCACCAAATTTTCTCAGTGCCTAACCCGTTTTTGCCCATTTCCAAGCCGTTTTAAGCCTTTTTAAATTTCCTTATCTAACATATTTTTGTCAATTTCCAAGCAGTTTCAAGCCATTTCTTTTCCATTTCTTAGTAATTTTTGCCCGTTTCTTTCCTGCGCTCACCGTTTTCTGGCCCTTTCTAGCCTGCTGTTGCCCTTTTCTAGCCCCTTATAAGCCAGTTCTGGCTGTTTCTAAACAGTTTTTACCGTTCCTATCCCTTTTTGCCCATTTGAATCACATTTTCAGCCACTTTTGGCCATTACGATCCTATTTTTGCCCCCTTTCAACCCGTTTGAAGCCAGTTTGGGCCGTTTCTACCCTGTTTTTGCAGGTTTCAACCAGATTTAAGCCTCTTTTTTTCCTTTTCCTACAATTTTTTGACCTTTCCTTTCCAGTTTTCTGCCGCTTTGGGACATATCTATCCCATTTTTTAGGTTTCATCCGGTTTTAAGCCTTTTCTTTTCTCTTCTTAGAATTTTTTGACCTTTCTTTTCCTGTTTTCTGGCACTTTGGGCCATTTCTGACCTGCTTTTGCCCATTTTCTAACCCATTGGAAGCCTTTTTTTCTTGCCTTTTCTGAACCATTTTTAAACCCTTTTTTCCTTTTCTAACCCATTTTTGTCAATTTCTCACACGTTTTCACCAAATTTTCTCAGTGCCTAACCCGTTTTTGCCCATTTCCAAGCCGTTTTAAGCCTTTTTAAATTTCCTTATCTAACATATTTTTGTCAATTTCCAAGCAGTTTCAAGCCATTTCTTTTCCATTTCTTAGTAATTTTTGCCCGTTTCTTTCCTGCGCTCACCGTTTTCTGGCCCTTTCTAGCCTGCTGTTGCCCTTTTCTAGCCCCTTATAAGCCAGTTCTGGCTGTTTCTAAACAGTTTTTACCGTTCCTATCCCTTTTTGCCCATTTGAATCACATTTTCAGCCACTTTTGGCCATTACGATCCTATTTTTGCCCCCTTTCAACCCGTTTGAAGCCAGTTTGGGCCGTTTCTACCCTGTTTTTGCAGGTTTCAACCAGATTTAAGCCTCTTTTTTTCCTTTTCCTACAATTTTTTGACCTTTCCTTTCCAGTTTTCTGCCGCTTTGGGACATATCTATCCCATTTTTTAGGTTTCATCCGGTTTTAAGCCTTTTCTTTTCTCTTCTTAGAATTTTTTGACCTTTCTTTTCCTGTTTTCTGGCACTTTGGGCCATTTCTGACCTGCTTTTGCCCATTTCTAACCCATTGGAAGCCTTTTTTTCTTGCCTTTTCTGAACCATTTTTAAACCCTTTTTTCCTTTTCTAACCCATTTTTGTCAATTTCTCACACGTTTTCACCAAATTTTCTCAGTGCCTAACCCGTTTTTGCCCATTTCCAAGCCGTTTTAAGCCTTTTTAAATTTCCTTATCTAACATATTTTTGTCAATTTCCAAGCAGTTTCAAGCCATTTCTTTTCCATTTCTTAGTAATTTTTGCCCGTTTCTTTCCTGCGCTCACCGTTTTCTGGCCCTTTCTAGCCTGCTGTTGCCCTTTTCTAGCCCCTTATAAGCCAGTTCTGGCTGTTTCTAAACAGTTTTTACCGTTCCTATCCCTTTTTGCCCATTTGAATCACATTTTCAGCCACTTTTGGCCATTACGATCCTATTTTTGCCCCCTTTCAACCCGTTTGAAGCCAGTTTGGGCCGTTTCTACCCTGTTTTTGCAGGTTTCAACCAGATTTAAGCCTCTTTTTTTCCTTTTCCTACAATTTTTTGACCTTTCCTTTCCAGTTTTCTGCCGCTTTGGGACATATCTATCCCATTTTTTAGGTTTCATCCGGTTTTAAGCCTTTTCTTTTCTCTTCTTAGAATTTTTTGACCTTTCTTTTCCTGTTTTCTGGCACTTTGGGCCATTTCTGACCTGCTTTTGCCCATTTCTAACCCATTGGAAGCCTTTTTTTCTTGCCTTTTCTGAACCATTTTTAAACCCTTTTTTCCTTTTCTAACCCATTTTTGTCAATTTCTCACACGTTTTCACCAAATTTTCTCAGTGCCTAACCCGTTTTTGCCCATTTCCAAGCCGTTTTAAGCCTTTTTAAATTTCCTTATCTAACATATTTTTGTCAATTTCCAAGCAGTTTCAAGCCATTTCTTTTCCATTTCTTAGTAATTTTTGCCCGTTTCTTTCCTGCGCTCACCGTTTTCTGGCCCTTTCTAGCCTGCTGTTGCCCTTTTCTAGCCCCTTATAAGCCAGTTCTGGCTGTTTCTAAACAGTTTTTACCGTTCCTATCCCTTTTTGCCCATTTGAATCACATTTTCAGCCACTTTTGGCCATTACGATCCTATTTTTGCCCCCTTTCAACCCGTTTGAAGCCAGTTTGGGCCGTTTCTACCCTGTTTTTGCAGGTTTCAACCAGATTTAAGCCTCTTTTTTTCCTTTTCCTACAATTTTTTGACCTTTCCTTTCCAGTTTTCTGCCGCTTTGGGACATATCTATCCCATTTTTTAGGTTTCATCCGGTTTTAAGCCTTTTCTTTTCTCTTCTTAGAATTTTTTGACCTTTCTTTTCCTGTTTTCTGGCACTTTGGGCCATTTCTGACCTGCTTTTGCCCATTTCTAACCCATTGGAAGCCTTTTTTTCTTGCCTTTTCTGAACCATTTTTAAACCCTTTTTTCCTTTTCTAACCCATTTTTGTCAATTTCTCACACGTTTTCACCAAATTTTCTCAGTGCCTAACCCGTTTTTGCCCATTTCCAAGCCGTTTTAAGCCTTTTTAAATTTCCTTATCTAACATATTTTTGTCAATTTCCAAGCAGTTTCAAGCCATTTCTTTTCCATTTCTTAGTAATTTTTGCCCGTTTCTTTCCTGCGCTCACCGTTTTCTGGCCCTTTCTAGCCTGCTGTTGCCCTTTTCTAGCCCCTTATAAGCCAGTTCTGGCTGTTTCTAAACAGTTTTTACCGTTCCTATCCCTTTTTGCCCATTTGAATCACATTTTCAGCCACTTTTGGCCATTACGATCCTATTTTTGCCCCCTTTCAACCCGTTTGAAGCCAGTTTGGGCCGTTTCTACCCTGTTTTTGCAGGTTTCAACCAGATTTAAGCCTCTTTTTTTCCTTTTCCTACAATTTTTTGACCTTTCCTTTCCAGTTTTCTGCCGCTTTGGGACATATCTATCCCATTTTTTAGGTTTCATCCGGTTTTAAGCCTTTTCTTTTCTCTTCTTAGAATTTTTTGACCTTTCTTTTCCTGTTTTCTGGCACTTTGGGCCATTTCTGACCTGCTTTTGCCCATTTCTAACCCATTGGAAGCCTTTTTTTCTTGCCTTTTCTGAACCATTTTTAAACCCTTTTTTCCTTTTCTAACCCATTTTTGTCAATTTCTCACACGTTTTCACCAAATTTTCTCAGTGCCTAACCCGTTTTTGCCCATTTCCAAGCCGTTTTAAGCCTTTTTAAATTTCCTTATCTAACATATTTTTGTCAATTTCCAAGCAGTTTCAAGCCATTTCTTTTCCATTTCTTAGTAATTTTTGCCCGTTTCTTTCCTGCGCTCACCGTTTTCTGGCCCTTTCTAGCCTGCTGTTGCCCTTTTCTAGCCCCTTATAAGCCAGTTCTGGCTGTTTCTAAACAGTTTTTACCGTTCCTATCCCTTTTTGCCCATTTGAATCACATTTTCAGCCACTTTTGGCCATTACGATCCTATTTTTGCCCCCTTTCAACCCGTTTGAAGCCAGTTTGGGCCGTTTCTACCCTGTTTTTGCAGGTTTCAACCAGATTTAAGCCTCTTTTTTTCCTTTTCCTACAATTTTTTGACCTTTCCTTTCCAGTTTTCTGCCGCTTTGGGACATATCTATCCCATTTTTTAGGTTTCATCCGGTTTTAAGCCTTTTCTTTTCTCTTCTTAGAATTTTTTGACCTTTCTTTTCCTGTTTTCTGGCACTTTGGGCCATTTCTGACCTGCTTTTGCCCATTTCTAACCCATTGGAAGCCTTTTTTTCTTGCCTTTTCTGAACCATTTTTAAACCCTTTTTTCCTTTTCTAACCCATTTTTGTCAATTTCTCACACGTTTTCACCAAATTTTCTCAGTGCCTAACCCGTTTTTGCCCATTTCCAAGCCGTTTTAAGCCTTTTTAAATTTCCTTATCTAACATATTTTTGTCAATTTCCAAGCAGTTTCAAGCCATTTCTTTTCCATTTCTTAGTAATTTTTGCCCGTTTCTTTCCTGCGCTCACCGTTTTCTGGCCCTTTCTAGCCTGCTGTTGCCCTTTTCTAGCCCCTTATAAGCCAGTTCTGGCTGTTTCTAAACAGTTTTTACCGTTCCTATCCCTTTTTGCCCATTTGAATCACATTTTCAGCCACTTTTGGCCATTACGATCCTATTTTTGCCCCCTTTCAACCCGTTTGAAGCCAGTTTGGGCCGTTTCTACCCTGTTTTTGCAGGTTTCAACCAGATTTAAGCCTCTTTTTTTCCTTTTCCTACAATTTTTTGACCTTTCCTTTCCAGTTTTCTGCCGCTTTGGGACATATCTATCCCATTTTTTAGGTTTCATCCGGTTTTAAGCCTTTTCTTTTCTCTTCTTAGAATTTTTTGACCTTTCTTTTCCTGTTTTCTGGCACTTTGGGCCATTTCTGACCTGCTTTTGCCCATTTCTAACCCATTGGAAGCCTTTTTTTCTTGCCTTTTCTGAACCATTTTTAAACCCTTTTTTCCTTTTCTAACCCATTTTTGTCAATTTCTCACACGTTTTCACCAAATTTTCTCAGTGCCTAACCCGTTTTTGCCCATTTCCAAGCCGTTTTAAGCCTTTTTAAATTTCCTTATCTAACATATTTTTGTCAATTTCCAAGCAGTTTCAAGCCATTTCTTTTCCATTTCTTAGTAATTTTTGCCCGTTTCTTTCCTGCGCTCACCGTTTTCTGGCCCTTTCTAGCCTGCTGTTGCCCTTTTCTAGCCCCTTATAAGCCAGTTCTGGCTGTTTCTAAACAGTTTTTACCGTTCCTATCCCTTTTTGCCCATTTGAATCACATTTTCAGCCACTTTTGGCCATTACGATCCTATTTTTGCCCCCTTTCAACCCGTTTGAAGCCAGTTTGGGCCGTTTCTACCCTGTTTTTGCAGGTTTCAACCAGATTTAAGCCTCTTTTTTTCCTTTTCCTACAATTTTTTGACCTTTCCTTTCCAGTTTTCTGCCGCTTTGGGACATATCTATCCCATTTTTTAGGTTTCATCCGGTTTTAAGCCTTTTCTTTTCTCTTCTTAGAATTTTTTGACCTTTCTTTTCCTGTTTTCTGGCACTTTGGGCCATTTCTGACCTGCTTTTGCCCATTTCTAACCCATTGGAAGCCTTTTTTTCTTGCCTTTTCTGAACCATTTTTAAACCCTTTTTTCTTTTTCTAACCCATTTTTGTCAATTTCTCACACGTTTTCACCAAATTTTCTCAGTGCCTAACCCGTTTTTGCCCATTTCCAAGCCGTTTTAAGCCTTTTTAAATTTCCTTATCTAACATATTTTTGTCAATTTCCAAGCAGTTTCAAGCCATTTCTTTTCCATTTCTTAGTAATTTTTGCCCGTTTCTTTCCTGCGCTCACCGTATTCTGGCCCTTTCTAGCCTGCTGTTGCCCTTTTCTAGCCCCTTATAAGCCAGTTCTGGCTGTTTCTAAACAGTTTTTACCGTTCCTATCCCTTTTTGCCCATTTGAATCACATTTTCAGCCACTTTTGGCCATTACGATCCTATTTTTGCCCCCTTTCAACCCGTTTGAAGCCAGTTTGGGCCGTTTCTACCCTGTTTTTGCAGGTTTCAACCAGATTTAAGCCTCTTTTTTTCCTTTTCCTACAATTTTTTGACCTTTCCTTTCCAGTTTTCTGCCGCTTTGGGACATATCTATCCCATTTTTTAGGTTTCATCCGGTTTTAAGCCTTTTCTTTTCTCTTCTTAGAATTTTTTGACCTTTCTTTTCCTGTTTTCTGGCACTTTGGGCCATTTCTGACCTGCTTTTGCCCATTTCTAACGCATTGGAAGCCTTTTTTTCTTGCCTTTTCTGAACCATTTTTAAACCCTTTTTTCCTTTTCTAACCCATTTTTGTCAATTTCTCACACGTTTTCACCAAATTTTCTCAGTGCCTAACCCGTTTTTGCCCATTTCCAAGCCGTTTTAAGCCTTTTTAAATTTCCTTATCTAACATATTTTTGTCAATTTCCAAGCAGTTTCAAGCCATTTCTTTTCCATTTCTTAGTAATTTTTGCCCGTTTCTTTCCTGCGCTCACCGTTTTCTGGCCCTTTCTAGCCTGCTGTTGCCCTTTTCTAGCCCCTTATAAGCCAGTTCTGGCTGTTTCTAAACAGTTTTTACCGTTCCTATCCCTTTTTGCCCATTTGAATCACATTTTCAGCCACTTTTGGCCATTACGATCCTATTTTTGCCCCCTTTCAACCCGTTTGAAGCCAGTTTGGGCCGTTTCTACCCTGTTTTTTGCAGGTTTCAACCAGATTTAAGCCTCTTTTTTTCCTTTTCCTACAATTTTTTGACCTTTCCTTTCCAGTTTTCTGCCGCTTTGGGACATATCTATCCCATTTTTTAGGTTTTCATCCGGTTTTAAGCCTTTTCTTTTCTCTTCTTAGAATTTTTTGACCTTTCCTTTCCTGTTTTCTGGCACTTTGGGCCATTTCTGACCTGCTTTTGCCCATTTCTAACCCATTGGAAGCCTTTTTTTCTTGCCTTTTCTGAACCATTTTTAAACCCTTTTTTCCTTTTCTAACCCATTTTTGTCAATTTCTCACACGTTTTCACCAAATTTTCTCAGTGCCTAACCCGTTTTTGCCCATTTCCAAGCCGTTTTAAGCCTTTTTAAATTTCCTTATCTAACATATTTTTGTCAATTTCCAAGCAGTTTCAAGCCATTTCTTTTCCATTTCTTAGTAATTTTTGCCCGTTTCTTTCCTGCGCTCACCGTTTTCTGGCCCTTTCTAGCCTGGCTGTTGCCCTTTTCTAGCCCCTTATAAGCCAGTTCTGGCTGTTTCTAAACAGTTTTTACCGTTCCTATCCCTTTTTGCCCATTTGAATCACATTTTCAGCCACTTTTGGCCATTACGATCCTATTTTTGCCCCCTTTCAACCCGTTTGAAGCCAGTTTGGGCCGTTTCTACCCTGTTTTTGCAGGTTTCAACCAGATTTAAGCCTCTTTTTTTCCTTTTCCTACAATTTTTTGACCTTTCCTTTCCAGTTTTCTGCCGCTTTGGGACATATCTATCCCATTTTTTAGGTTTCATCCGGTTTTAAGCCTTTTCTTTTCTCTTCTTAGAATTTTTTGACCTTTCTTTTCCTGTTTTCTGGCACTTTGGGCCATTTCTGACCTGCTTTTGCCCATTTCTAACCCATTGGAAGCCTTTTTTTCTTGCCTTTTCTGAACCATTTTTAAACCCTTTTTTCTTTTTCTAACCCATTTTTGTCAATTTCTCACACGTTTTCACCAAATTTTCTCAGTGCCTAACCCGTTTTTGCCCATTTCCAAGCCGTTTTAAGCCTTTTTAAATTTCCTTATCTAACATATTTTTGTCAATTTCCAAGCAGTTTCAAGCCATTTCTTTTCCATTTCTTAGTAATTTTTGCCCGTTTCTTTCCTGCGCTCACCGTTTTCTGGCCCTTTCTAGCCTGGTGTTGCCCTTTTCTAGCCCCTTATAAGCCAGTTCTGGCTGTTTCTAAACAGTTTTTACCGTTCCTATCCCTTTTTGCCCATTTGAATCACATTTTCAGCCACTTTTGGCCATTACGATCCTATTTTTGCCCCCTTTCAACCCGTTTGAAGCCAGTTTTGGCCGTTTCTACCCTGTTTTTGCAGGTTTCAACCAGATTTAAGCCTCTTTTTTTCCTTTTCCTACAATTTTTTGACCTTTCCTTTCCAGTTTTCTGCCGCTTTGGGACATATCTATCCCATTTTTTAGGTTTCATCCGGTTTTAAGCCTTTTCTTTTCTCTTCTTAGAATTTTTTGACCTTTCTTTTCCTGTTTTCTGGCACTTTGGGCCATTTCTGACCTGCTTTTGCCCATTTCTAACCCATTGGAAGCCTTTTTTTCTTGCCTTTTCTGAACCATTTTTAAACCCTTTTTTCCTTTTCTAACCCATTTTTGTCAATTTCTCACACGTTTTCACCAAATTTTCTCAGTGCCTAACCCGTTTTTGCCCATTTCCAAGCCGTTTTAAGCCTTTTTAAATTTCCTTATCCTAACAGTATTTCTGTCAATTTCCAAGCAGTTTCAAGCTATTTCTTTTCCATTTCTTAGTAATTTTTGCCCGTTTCTTTCCTGCGCTCACCGTTTTCTGGCCCTTTCTAGCCTGCTGTTGCCCTTTTCTAGCCCCTTATAAGCCAGTTCTGGCTGTTTCTAAACAGTTTTTACCGTTCCTATCCCTTTTTGCCCATTTGAATCACATTTTCAGCCACTTTTGGCCATTACGATCCTATTTTTGCCCCCTTTCAACCCGTTTGAAGCCAGTTTTGGCCGTTTCTACCCTGTTTTTGCAGGTTTCAACCAGATTTAAGCCTCTTTTTTTCCTTTTCCTACAATTTTTTGACCTTTCCTTTCCAGTTTTCTGCCGCTATGGGACATATCTATCCCATTTTTTAGGTTTCATCCGGTTTTAAGCCTTTTCTTTTCTCTTCTTAGAATTTTTTGACCTTTCTTTTCCTGTTTTCTGGCACTTTGGGCCATTTCTGACATGCTTTTGCCCATTTCTAACCCATTGGAAGCCTTTTTTTCTTGCCTTTTCTGAACCATTTTTAAACCCTTTTTTCCTTTTCTAACCCATTTTTGTCAATTTCTCACACGTTTTCACCAAATTTTCTCAGTGCCTAACCCGTTTTTGCCCATTTCCAAGCCGTTTTAAGCCTTTTTAAATTTCCTTATCCTAACATATTTTTGTCAATTTCCAAGCAGTTTCAAGCCATTTCTTTTCCATTTCTTAGTAATTTTTGCCCGTTTCTTTCCTGCGCTCACCGTTTTCTGGCCCTTTCTAGCCTGGTGTTGCCCTTTTCTAGCCCCTTATAAGCCAGTTCTGGCTGTTTCTAAACAGTTTTTACCGTTCCTATCCCTTTTTGCCCATTTGAATCACATTTTCAGCCACTTTTGGCCATTACGATCCTATTTTTGCCCCCTTTCAACCCGTTTGAAGCCAGTTTGGGCCGTTTCTACCCTGTTTTTGCAGGTTTCAACCAGATTTAAGCCTCTTTTTTTCCTTTTCCTACCATTTTTTGACCTTTCCTTTCTAGTTTTCTGCCGCTTTGGGACATATCTATCCAATTTTTTAGATTTCATCCAGTTTTAAGCCTTTTCTTTTCTGTTCTTAGAAATGTTTGACCTTTCTTTTCCTGTTTTCTGTCTTTCCTCCAGTTTTAAGCCTTTTCTTTTCTCTTCTTAGAATATTTTGACCTTTCCTTCCCTGTTTTCTGGCACTTTGGGCCATTTCTGACCTGCTTTTGCCCATTTCTAACCCATTGGAAGCCTTTTTTTCTTGCCTTTTCTGAACCATTTTTAAACCCTTTTTTCCTTTTCTAACCCATTTTTGTCAATTTCTCACACGTTTTCACCAAATTTATCTCAGTGCCTAACCCGTTTTTGCCCATTTCCAAGCCGTTTTAAGCCTTTTTAAATTTCCTTATCTAACATATTTTTGTCAATTTCCAAGCAGTTTCAAGCCATTTCTTTTCCATTTCTTAGTAATTTTTGCCCGTTTCTTTCCTGCGCTCACCGTTTTCTGGCCCTTTCTAGCCTGGTGTTGCCCTTTTCTAGCCCCTTATAAGCCAGTTCTGGCTGTTTCTAAACAGTTTTTTACCGTTCCTATCCCTTTTTGCCCATTTGAATCACATTTTCAGCCACTTTTGGCCATTACGATCCTATTTTTGCCCCCTTTCAACCCGTTTGAAGCCAGTTTGGGCCGTTTCTACCCTGTTTTTGCAGGTTTCAACCAGATTTAAGCCTCTTTTTTTCCTTTTCCTACAATTTTTTGACCTTTCCTTTCCAGTTTTCTGCCGCTTTGGGACATATCTATGCCATTTTTTAGGTTTCATCCGGTTTTAAGCCTTTTCTTTTCTCTTCTTAGAATTTTTTGACCTTTCTTTTCCTGTTTTCTGGCACTTTGGGCCATTTCTGACCTGCTTTTGCCCATTTCTAACCCATTGGAAGCCTTTTTTTCTTGCCTTTTCTGAACCATTTTTAAACCCTTTTTTCCTTTTCTAACCCATTTTTGTCAATTTCTCACACGTTTTCACCAAATTTTCTCAGTGCCTAACCCGTTTTTGCCCATTTCCAAGCCGTTTTAAGCCTTTTTAAATTTCCTTACCTAACATATTTTTGTCAATTTCCAAGCAGTTTCAAGACATTTCTTTTCCATTTCTTAGTAATTTTTGCCCGTTTCTTTCCTGCGCTCACCGTTTTCTGGCCCTTTCTAGCCTGGTGTTGCCCTTTTCTAGCCCCTTATAAGCCAGTTCTGGCTGTTTCTAAACAGTTTTTACCGTTCCTATCCCTTTTTGCCCATTTGAATCACATTTTCAGCCACTTTTGGCCATTACGATCCTATTTTTGCCCCCTTTCAACCCGTTTGAAGCCAGTTTTGGCCGTTTCTACCCTGTTTTTGCAGGTTTCAACCAGATTTAAGCCTCTTTTTTTCCTTTTCCTACCATTTTTTGACCTTTCCTTTCCAGTTTTCTGCCGCTATGGGACATATCTATCCCATTTTTTAGGTTTCATCCAGTTTTAAGCCTTTTCTTTTCTGTTCTTAGAAATGTTTGACCTTTCTTTTCCTGTTTTCTGTCTTTCCTCCAGTTTTAAGCCTTTTCTTTTCTCTTCTTAGAATTTTTTGACCTTTCTTTTCCTGTTTTCTGGCACTTTGGGCCATTTCTGACCTGCTTTTGCCCATTTCTAACCCATTGGAAGCCTTTTTTTCTTGCCTTTTCTGAACCATTTTTAAACCCTTTTTTCCTTTTCTAACCCATTTTTGTCAATTTCTCACACGTTTTCACCAAATTTTCTCAGTGCCTAACCCGTTTTTGCCCATTTCCAAGTCGTTTTAAGCCTTTTTAAATTTCCTTACCTAACATATTTTTGTCAATTTCCAAGCAGTTTCAAGCCATTTCTTTTCCATTTCTTAGTAATTTTTGCCCATTTCTTTCCTGCGCTCACCGTTTTCTGGCCCTTTCTAGCCTGCTGTTGCCCTTTTCTAGCCCCTTATAAGCCAGTTCTGGCTGTTTCTAAACAGTTTTTACCGTTCCTATCCCTTTTTGCCCATTTGAATCACATTTTCAGCCACTTTTGGCCATTACGATCCTATTTTTGCCCCCTTTCAACCCGTTTGAAGCCAGTTTGGGCCGTTTCTACCCTGTTTTTGCAGGTTTCAACCAGATTTAAGCCTCTTTTTTTCCTTTTCCTACCATTTTTTGACCTTTCCTTTCCAGTTTTCTGCCGCTTTGGGACATATCTATCCCATTTTTTAGGTTTCATCCGGTTTTAAGCCTTTTCTTTTCTCTTCTTAGAAATTTTTGACCTTTCTTTTCCTGTTTTCTGTCTTTCCTCCAGTTTTAAGCCTTTTCTTTTCTCTTCTTAGAATTTTTTGACCTTTCTTTTCCTGTTTTCTGGCACTTTGGGCCATTTCTGACCTGCTTTTGCCCATTTCTAACCCATTGGAAGCCTTTTTTTCTTGCCTTTTCTGAACCATTTTTAAACCCTTTTTTCCTTTTCTAACCCATTTTTGTCAATTTCTCACACGTTTTCACCAAATTTTCTCAGTGCCTAACCCGTTTTTGCCCATTTCCAAGCCGTTTTAAGCCTTTTAAAATTTCCTTACCTAACATATTTTTGTCAATTTCCAAGCAGTTTCAAGCCATTTCTTTTCCATTTCTTAGTAATTTTTGCCCGTTTCTTTCCTGCGCTCACCGTTTTCTGGCCCTTTCTAGCCTGGTGTTGCCCTTTTCTAGCCCCTTATAAGCCAGTTCTGGCTGTTTCTAAACAGTTTTTACCCTTCCTATCCCTTTTTGCCCATTTGAATCACATTTTCAGCCACTTTTGGCCATTACGATCCTATTTTTGCCCCCTTTCAACCCGTTTGAAGCCAGTTTTGGCCGTTTCTACCCTGTTTTTGCAGGTTTCAACCAGATTTAAGCCTCTTTTTTTCCTTTTCCTACCATTTTTTGACCTTTCCTTTCCAGTTTTCTGCCGCTTTGGGACATATCTATCCAATTTTTTAGATTTCATCCGGTTTTAAGCCTTTTCTTTTCTCTTCTTAGAAATTTTTGACATTTCCTTCCCTGTTTTCTGGCACTTTGGGCCATTTCTGACCTGCTTTTGCCCATTTCTAACCCATTGGAAGCCTTTTTTTCTTGCCTTTTCTGAACCATTTTTAAACCCTTTTTTCCTTTTCTAACCCATTTTTGTCAATTTCTCACACGTTTTCACCAAATTTTCTCAGTGCCTAACCCGTTTTTGCCCATTTCCAAGTCGTTTTAAGCCTTTTTAAATTTCCTTACCTAACATATTTTTGTCAATTTCCAAGCCGTTTCAAGCCATTTCTTTTCCATTTCTTAGTAATTTTTGCCCGTTTCTTTCCTGCGCTCACCGTTTTCTGGCCCTTTCTAGCCTGGTGTTGCCCTTTTCTAGCCCCTTATAAGCCAGTTCTGGCTGTTTCTAAACAGTTTTTACCGTTCCTATCCCTTTTTGCCCATTTGAATCACATTTTCAGCCACTTTTGGCCATTACGATCCTATTTTTGCCCCCTTTCAACCCGTTTGAAGCCAGTTTTGGCCGTTTCTACCCTGTTTTTGCAGGTTTCAACCAGATTTAAGCCTCTTTTTTTCCTTTTCCTACCATTTTTTGACCTTTCCTTTCCAGTTTTCTGCCGCTTTGGGACATATCTATCCCATTTTTTAGGTTTCATCCGGTTTTAAGCCTTTTCTTTTCTCTTCTTAGAATTTTTTGACCTTTCTTTTCCTGTTTTCTGGCACTTTGGGCCATTTCTGACCTGCTTTTGCCCATTTCTAACCCATTGGAAGCCTTTTTTTCTTGCCTTTTCTGAACCATTTTTAAACCCTTTTTTCCTTTTCTAACCCATTTTTGTCAATTTCTCACACGTTTTCACCAAATTTTCTCAGTGCCTAACCCGTTTTTGCCCATTTCCAAGCCGTTTTAAGCCTTTTTAAATTTCCTTACCTAACATATTTTTGTCAATTTCCAAGCCGTTTCAAGCCATTTCTTTTCCATTTCTTAGTAATTTTTGCCCATTTCTTTCCTGCGCTCACCGTTTTCTGGCCCTTTCTAGCCTGGTGTTGCCCTTTTCTAGCCCCTTATAAGCCAGTTCTGGCTGTTTCTAAACAGTTTTTACCGTTCCTATCCCTTTTTGCCCATTTGAATCACATTTTCAGCCACTTTTGGCCATTACGATGAAACCCATATCTAGTCTGGGTAGTCATATCTCATGGATATTTGAGGACTGAATTGAAACAAGGGGAACAGAAAATCACAAAATGGAATTCATAAACCTTTAGAATTAGTTTTAAGCAATGTTAAGTTCAATGGCTTTGTAACAGTAGCAGTGGAAAATTACTGAGGTGCATAATACATAGAAAAAATAGAGTACAGCTAGAGAACATACTGGCACAAGATAAATCGTTATAGTTGATGTGGTCTTAAGAAAAACAGTCTAGAAAAACAGGACACAGGGATAAGGAGTATCTGGGAATAGCAGGTGTCCAGGATAGGCTGTGGGTAAACTAACTGATAAGTAGGAGGATAGGGGGATTATTATGTCTCTGGTGCTAGTGAACCAATTAAACTGGTATGAGCATCTACTGCGCGTGCTTCAAAGGCTGCCAGAAGTGATGAAGATTGTTGGAAGAAGTAAACGACCCTCAGAGACCACCACCACAGTTCTGTACGCATGCGGGGAGCTTTCTGGAAAATGATGTAATCCATACGTAGCCTCATGAATATGTATGTATGCCCAGGGACTATATAAGGATGGCTTGTGTAGTAATAGGGAGACACACGTTAGGAGGAGTTATCCCCCGTGTCTCCCGGCGCCGCAATAAAGAATACCTGCTTGTCAGCTTGAAAACTTTGTTGGCAAGTTTGTTCCTGGAGTTTTCTCCGAATCAATTTGGCGACCCAGATGGGACCCTTTCTGCTCGGCTGCAGGACCCGCTGAGGACAGGGCTCCCTAGGGCCCTCGGGAGTTTTTCCCGGAGGGACCCCTTGACTCATTCGGATCACTGCGGGAGCAGACAAGGACCATCTTCATAAAAGGTATTCTTTTCCTTTCTATAGTCTGTAAGGTGCAGGGGGCATCTTGCATAAAGACTGCATTGGTAATTGGGTTGGTTTGGTAAGCGTACGCAAGGTTTGGAAGCCTTCCGTAAATCGAGATAAGAAATCTCGTAGGTAAAGGCGTATACCCGGCTGCTAGCGTCCGTTTGGTATACACCCACAAGAAGCAGGGGGCTTCTTGTGGTTTGGGTCCTGCAAGATGCAGGGGGTGTCTCGTGGAAATGGTTTTGGATCTTGTTGTGGCTTGTGACATTAAGGATTTTGGTCTTGTGATTTTGGTATTGGTGACAGGATATTATAACTGTGTTATTAACTGTGGTTTGTTTGGTAGAATTTTAGTCTCTGTCTGTTTCAATTGTTGTAACTGTGAGGAGTGTGTCTGTGGGATCCCTAGTGTGTGTGAGTGAGAGATTGATAATGGAAAATCAGCAGAGTGAAGAGATCATGCAAAAGAGTCCTTTAGGGTGCATTTTGGCACACTGGAAAGAACTGGGAGGGTCTCCTGGGGGCTCAATAAATAAGAAAATGTTGTCCAGCTGTTTTGAAAATTTTGTAACCGATGGTGTCCTTTGTATACTTTGGAGGATCAGGAAAAATGGCCTAAAAATGGAACCTGAACTATAATACATTGTTACAATTAATGTTGTTTTGAGGCTGCAAGGAAAACGGCATGAAGTAATGTATGCCGGTATGTTTTTCACTTTAAGAGAACACGTGGAGTGACAGACGCAATGCAAAATTAATATGGCTTTGGAAAAGGACAGGGAAAAACTGAAAGTTAAGATGGAGAGATGTTGTTCAGCCTGTGATACTGGGGAAAGATGTTTAAAGTTAAAAAACAGTAATCAGGAAGATAGGCTGTAAAATTATCTATCACAGGTACCTCCGAGGAGCACCCTCTGCATCTCTCCTCTCTGATATTCGTAAGGAGGGAGAGATCACTGTCCCTGGCACCAAGCGGCAGATGCACATTCCGAGTTCAGAAAGGGTTAAACCAGCAGTGCTGTTGCAGAGGCATCTGCAGCCCCTGCAGAGCAGGGTGAGCAGCTGTGAGGAAAAAAAAAAGGAAAACCAAGGGGGAAAAGAGGGGGGAGCTCGCGCAGCTCCTGTGTTTGAGCGTGGGATGCTGGGTGCTGGGGCAGGCAAACAAATGGGAAAAGACATGTTCACGGACGGGACTGAGGGGCTGTTGAATAAATGTGGACAGGAGGAAGCATGGAGAGCGTATAGGAATCGGGAACAGGTAGAAAAGAAAAAGCTGGGTCGTGCTATAGCCACGGCTGCGGTGGTTGCTTTGAAACTGCGGGGGGGAGAGTTCGGACGCTGGAAGCGAGACTGCCCTTGGGGGGGGTAGTGCCATGGTGTGGCTCCAGCGACTGAATTGGAACCAGACTGACAGGGACCTGGGGAATCTACCCTAGCAGATCCACTGGTTAAATTAAAAGTAGAAACTAAAGGAAATAAAGTGGAATTTTAGTGCATAGAGGAGCAACTTATTTGGTGTTAAATCTGAGAGAAAGGAATTTGTTACAGATGTGGGAGCTACTGGCCACCAAGAAAAACAAAAAAAAAAAAAAAAAAAAAAAAAAAAAAACCAACTCACAGACAACCCGAGGCATTCTTTCTGAAACCCTTAAAGTACAAATTGGGAAAAAAAAAAACAGGAATGCATAAATTTTTATGCATGCCAATTTCTCTAAAATATTTCTTAGGGTGAGAAGCAACATTTAAAGAAGGCAGAATGGAATTTAGAGTTAAAAACAAACAGTTAATTGCAGTTTTGAGTTTATCTTTAATTCAACAGAAAAGCAAACAGGAGAACCTCCCTGAAATAGAAGAAATCCTTAATCAGGTATATCTGGGAGTATGGGCATCTGAAATTCCAGGTAAGGTGAAAAATGCTTTGCCTGTTAAAGTGGAAATAAAAAGGGGGGCCTGCCCAATTAGAATAAAACAATATCCCTGAAAATTAGAAGATCAAAGGGAATTAAAAAAAAAAGTCATTGATAAATTTTAAAATATACATTATTAATTGAATGTGAATTGGAATATAATATTCTGGACAGTAAAGAAATAGGATGATAAAAGTTGTAGATTGATTCAAGATCTCAGAGCAGTCAACAAAGCTGCAGAGGATATTTGTCCAGTAGTAGCTAATTTGTATGATTTATTGACTAAATTGAATAATAATCAGAAATGTTTTGCCATCTTGGATTTAAAGGATGCTTTCTTTTGCTTACCATTGGCCAAAGAAAGATAAAATTTATTTGCTTTTGAATGGGAAAATACTGACACAGGAAGGGAAACTCAATTAACTTGGACAGTATTACCTAAAGGGTTTAAAACAGTCCAGCAATTTCTGGAAATCAGCACAAGAACTAGGATCATGGAAGACACCTGCTCAGATGGGGACTCTGTTACAATATGTGGATGACCTATTAATTGCTACAGAAATAAAGGAAGAATGTATCCAGTGGACAGTGGAATTATTAACTTTTCTGGGACTGAATGGTTATTGGGTATCCAGACAAAAGGCCCAACTAATCCAAACCCTAGTTTCCTACCTAGGATATGAAATAACAGGAGGACAGAGAGAACTTGGAGCTTCTAGAAAAGAAGCCATCTGTCAGACTCCACGACCATCAACTGGCAAGGAGCTCCGGACATTACTGGGAATGACTGGATGGTGCAGACTTTGGATCCATGATTACGGTGTTCTGGTAAGACCACTATATGAACTGTTGAAGGGAAACCCTCCCTCTTTAGAATGGACTAATTCAGCAGAGGGGACTTTTAGAAATTTAAAAACAGAGCTAATGAGAGCTGCAGCTCTGTGGCTTCTGGATGTAACTAAATCCTTTTGTCTATATTCCTATGAAGAACAGGGAATAGCTTTGGGGGGTCCTTGCTCGAAAACTAGGACCCTACAGAAGGGCAGTGACATGTTTTTCAAAACAGCTGGATGAAGCGAGCAAAGGATGGCCCAGATGCCCAAGGGCTGTGGCAGCAGTTGTCATGAATATTGAAGAAGCTCACAAATTCACCTTGGGACAAAAATTACTGTGCTAATGTCCCATGTTGTATCAGCGGTCCTGGAACGGAAAGTAGCCCACTGGTTATCTCCATGTTTTTTTAAATACCAGGCCACCCTTGTGGAACAAGATGATATAGAAAGTGGGGTCACTAAGGTTGTCAATCCAGCATCCTTTTGCAGGAACAATTGACAGAACCACTAACACAAGACTGCTTGGCCACCATAGAGACTGTATATTTGAGCCGACCAGACTTGAAAGAAGAACCTCTGGAAGATGCTGATTCTTGGTTTACTGATGGTAGTAGCTTCATGAAGAATGGTAAACGAAAGGCAGAATATGCCATTAACACCACTTCACAGGTAACAGGGGCTAAACCTTTACCCTCGAACACTTCTGCCCAGAAGGCAGAAATAATAGCATTAATGAGAGCCCTGGAATTGGCTAAAGACAAAAGGATAAATATTTGAACTGATTATGTACATGGTGCTATCTGAAAAGAATGAGGACTTTTGAACAAACGTGCTGCAGAAATTCTACAATTACTGGAGGCTGTTCAGCTACCTGAAGAAGTAGCTGTTATGTACTGTAAAGGACATCAACAAGGTGACTCTGATCAGGAAATTGGAAATAATTTGGCCAATTCTGAAGCCAAATGAGCAGTTGAACAATCACAAATCATGTCCTTAATCCGTGATGGCAAACTAACAATTGAAAAATCTAAACCTAGGTATTCAAAAGAGGATAAAAATTGATTGAGGATCTAAAAGGACAGGAAAATAAAGAGGATTGGGTTCAGATACCTGATGGGCAAATTGTAATCTCCTATAACCAACTCTGGAAGTTAGTTCAGGGAGAACATAATAAAACTCATTGGGGTAGCAACTCTTTATATAAATATTTAGACAAACAAATTGTAGGAAGAAATTTATACAACACAGTTCAATCAGTGACAAAACAATGTCATCTATGTCTTAAGAATAAGCATAAAACTGAAAATAGAAATCAAATTGGGACAATTGTGAGAGGAAGTTTCCTGGGACAGCAGCGGCAAATAGATTTTTCTGAATTATCAAGAAAAGGGGGTTATCAATATTTGTTGGAGTTAACAGATACTTTTTCTGGCTGGCCAGAAGCATTCCCTTGTAGGATAAATAATGCAAGACAACTCATTAAAACATTATTTAATGAGATAATACCTTGCTTTGGAGTACCAGCAGCAATTTCTTCCAACCGAGGTTTGCAGTTTAGTGCAAACTTGTTACAAGAAATTAGCAAAAATTGGAGATTGATTGGCAAGTATATGTTCCATACAGGCTTCGGGCCAGTGGGCACGTAGAAAAGATAAACCATCTGATCGAAAGAAGAGGTTAGCCCATTTGAAATTCTATGTGGAAGACCATAACAGTCCCAGTTTAAAGGAGAAAGTCTTCAGGAAGTGGCAGAAGGCTATCTCTGACAGTTTTTGGTCAATCTGGGAAAGGAATTGGAGGAGATAAATAAGAGAGTAGCAGGGACAAGAGCAAGAGATTTGGATTATTCTATTCACCCTTTCAGATCTGGAGACTGGGTTTATGTTAAGAGTTTTTCAGGAGATCCTCTACAGGACAACTGGAGTGGACTGTACCAGATATTACTGACCACATTTACAGCAGTGAAGATAAAGGAACAACCTGCTTGGATACATTATTCAAGAATAAAGAAAGCACCAGAACCAGAGAAGACGTGGCAGATGGAACCTTCAGTACTCTTACGTATGAAATTGCGTCGGTGATAATTTGGACCCATATGATAACTGGTGCATAAGCTTGAGACCAGAATTTATACCTGAAATTAATGCAAAATGTTACTGAAGTTTTAATCGTAGTGACTGTCGGGTGTGTGCACAGTTGCCTAAATCAAGAGAAAGCCTTGATTCCTAACACTGTTTCATGGACAAATCTGTGGGTGAACACTAGCAATTTGTATTCAAGTGAAAGGTTAAAATTTGGAATAGTTAATCCTAATCCAGGTAATAAATATTACACCTGTGCACAAAGATGTATTACACCAGGAACCAGGGTAGGAGACTATACTTGCTTAAATGCCACAGATGTAGGTCACCATTTAAATTGCAATTACACTATTAATATAGATGGTATCATAGTTCAGTGGTGGCCCGTTCCTAAAGGGAAAGGATGGTATTGGTTATGTGGAGAAAATGCTTATAAAACTTTACCCCCAACTGGAAGGGGGCATGCACCTTAGGTGCTATAATACCCAATTTTACTATTATCAACAGGTATCCTTCCGGAACCTGGATTAGAAGTTTTGTTAAACGGATTAAGCAAAGGTTTAACCCTATTATTGAATGGCACAATGCATTTCATAGTTTTGTGAGAGGGCTAATTCCATCTTTGGGAGTAAGTGAATTAGAGAAAGCAATTGTAAATATCTCAGCAACCATAGAGGAAATGGAAAGTAAAGATATTGATATAATGCAGGCAGAACAACAAAACATAACGAGCCTATCTAAAGTGGTATAAAACCGAATGGCTCCAGACATGTTATTGGCATCAGAAGGAGGAGTTTGTTCCATAATCAATGAAAGCTGTTGTTCCTACATAGACCAAAGTGGCAGAATTGAAACATATCTGGAGGAAATTTGGAAACAAACTAAGATATTTCAAGGGACAGCCATGGATGACACCTCCTATGGTTTCGAAGAAATATGGAAAAACTACATGGTTACCTAATCTCTCCTGGTTGAGGCAACTGATTGCAAGAATATGGATGTTAATTATTTTAATATTGTTTACTTGTGGTATGATACAATGTTCCCTCTGGTGTTGTAAACTATCTATAATAAATTATGAAGATTGGAAAAGGAAATTAGGCACCGAGTAGAAATGGGAAATTATTTCAAAGGACTTTGGATGGTAATGGTAATATATAAGATGTTGCAAAAGAATTTGCAAAAGGACAGAAAAAGGGGGGAATTGAAACCCATATCTAGTCTGGGTAGTCATATCTCATGGATATTTGAGGACTGAATTGAAACAAGGGGAACAGAAAATCACAAAATGGAATTCATAAACCTTTAGAATTAGTTTTAAGCAATGTTAAGTTCAATGGCTTTGTAACAGTAGCAGTGGAAAATTACTGAGGTGCATAATACATAGAAAAAATAGAGTACAGCTAGAGAACATACTGGCACAAGATAAATCGTTATAGTTGATGTGGTCTTAAGAAAAACAGTCTAGAAAAACAGGACACAGGGATAAGGAGTATCTGGGAATAGCAGGTGTCCAGGATAGGCTGTGGGTAAACTAACTGATAAGTAGGAGGATAGGGGGATTATTATGTCTCTGGTGCTAGTGAACCAATTAAACTGGTATGAGCATCTACTGCGCGTGCTTCAAAGGCTGCCAGAAGTGATGAAGATTGTTGGAAGAAGTAAACGACCCTCAGAGACCACCACCACAGTTCTGTACGCATGCGGGGAGCTTTCTGGAAAATGATGTAATCCATACGTAGCCTCATGAATATGTATGTATGCCCAGGGACTATATAAGGATGGCTTGTGTAGTAATAGGGAGACACACGTTAGGAGGAGTTATCCCCCGTGTCTCCCGGCGCCGCAATAAAGAATACCTGCTTGTCAGCTTGAAAACTTTGTTGGCAAGTTTGTTCCTGGAGTTTTCTCCGAATCAACGATCCTACTTTTGCCCCCTTTCAACCCGTTTGAAGCCAGTTTTGGCCGTTTCTACCCTGTTTTTGCAGGTTTCAACCAGATTTAAGCCTCTTTTTTTCCTTTTCCTACCATTTTTTGACCTTACCTTTCCAGTTTTCTGCCGCTTTGGGACATATCTATCCCATTTTTTAGGTTTCATCCGGTTTTAAGCCTTTTCTTTTCTCTTCTTAGAAATGTTTGACCTTTCTTTTCCTGTTTTCTGTCTTTCCTCCAGTTTTAAGCCTTTTCTTTTCTCTTCTTAGAATTTTTTGACCTTTCTTTTCCTGTTTTCTGGCACTTTGGGCCATTTCTGACCTGCTTTTGCCCATTTCTAACCCATTGGAAGCCTTTTTTTCTTGCCTTTTCTGAACCATTTTTAAACCCTTTTTTCCTTTTCTAACCCATTTTTGTCAATTTCTCACACGTTTTCACCAAATTTTCTCAGTGCCTAACCCGTTTTTGCCCATTTCCAAGCCGTTTTAAGCCTTTTTAAATTTCCTTACCTAACATATTTTTGTCAATTTCCAAGCAGTTTCAAGCCATTTCTTTTCCATTTCTTAGTAATTTTTGCCCGTTTCTTTCCTGCGCTCACCGTTTTCTGGCCCTTTCTAGCCTGGTGTTGCCCTTTTCTAGCCCCTTATAAGCCAGTTCTGGCTGTTTCTAAACAGTTTTTACCGTTCCTATCCCTTTTTGCCCATTTGAATCACATTTTCAGCCACTTTTGGCCATTACGATCCTATTTTTGCCCCCTTTCAACCCGTTTGAAGCCAGTTTTGGCCGTTTCTACCCTGTTTTTGCAGGTTTCAACCATATTTAAGCCTCTTTTTTTCCTTTTCCTACCATTTTTTGGCCTTTCCTTTCCAGTTTTCTGCCGCTATGGGACATATCTATCCCATTTTTTAGGTTTCATCCGGTTTTAAGCCTTTTCTTTTCTCTTCTTAGAAATTTTTGACCTTTCCTTCCCTGTTTTCTGGCACTTTGGGCCATTTCTGACCTGCTTTTGCCCATTTCTAACCCATTGGAAGCCTTTTTTTCTTGCCTTTTCTGAACCATTTTTAAACCCTTTTTTCCTTTTCTAACCCATTTTTGTCAATTTCTCACACGTTTTCACCAAATTTTCTCAGTGCCTAACCCGTTTTTGCCCATTTCCAAGCCGTTTTAAGCCTTTTTAAATTTCCTTACCTAACATATTTTTGTCAATTTCCAAGCAGTTTCAAGCCATTTCTTTTCCATTTCTTAGTAATTTTTGCCCGTTTCTTTCCTGCGCTCACCGTTTTCTGGCCCTTTCTAGCCTGGTGTTGCCCTTTTCTAGCCCCTTATAAGCCAGTTCTGGCTGTTTCTAAACAGTTTTTACCGTTCCTATCCCTTTTTGCCCATTTGAATCACATTTTCAGCCACTTTTGGCCATTACGATCCTATTTTTGCCCCCTTTCAACCCGTTTGAAGCCAGTTTTGGCCGTTTCTACCCTGTTTTTGCAGGTTTCAACCAGATTTAAGCCTCTTTTTTTCCTTTTCCTACCATTTTTTGACCTTTCCTTTCCAGTTTTCTGCCGCTTTGGGACATATCTATCCCATTTTTTAGGTTTCATCCGGTTTTAAGCCTTTTCTTTTCTCTTCTTAGAAATGTTTGACCTTTCTTTTCCTGTTTTCTGTCTTTCCTCCAGTTTTAAGCCTTTTCTTTTCTCTTCTTAGAATTTTTTGACCTTTCTTTTCCTGTTTTCTGGCACTTTGGGCCATTTCTGACCTGCTTTTGCCCATTTCTAACCCATTGGAAGCCTTTTTTTCTTGCCTTTTCTGAACCATTTTTAAACCCTTTTTTCCTTTTCTAACCCATTTTTGTCAATTTCTCACACGTTTTCACCAAATTTTCTCAGTGCCTAACCCGTTTTTGCCCATTTCCAAGCCGTTTTAAGCCTTTTAAATTTCCTTACCTAACATATTTTTGTCAATTTCAAAGCAGTTTCAAGCCATTTCTTTTCCATTTCTTAGTAATTTTTGCCCGTTTCTTTCCTGCGCTCACCGTTTTCTGGCCCTTTCTAGCCTGGTGTTGCCCTTTTCTAGCCCCTTATAAGCCAGTTCTGGCTGTTTCTAAACAGTTTTTACCGTTCCTATCCCTTTTTGCCCATTTGAATCACATTTTCAGCCACTTTTGGCCATTACGATCCTATTTTTGCCCCCTTTCAACCCGTTTGAAGCCAGTTTTGGCCGTTTCTACCCTGTTTTTGCAGGTTTCAACCAGATTTAAGCCTCTTTTTTTCCTTTTCCTACCATTTTTTGACCTTTCCTTTCCAGTTTTCTGCCGCTTTGGGACATATCTATCCAATTTTTTAGATTTCATCCGGTTTTAAGCCTTTTCTTTTCTCTTCTTAGAAATTTTTGACCTTTCCTTCCCTGTTTTCTGGCACTTTGGGCCATTTCTGACCTGCTTTTGCCCATTTCTAACCCATTGGAAGCCTTTTTTTCTTGCCTTTTCTGAACCATTTTTAAACCCTTTTTTCCTTTTCTAACCCATTTTTGTCAATTTCTCACACGTTTTCACCAAATTATCTCAGTGCCTAACCCGTTTTTGCCCATTTCCAAGCCGTTTTAAGCCTTTTTAAATTTCCTTACCTAACATATTTTTGTCAATTTCCAAGCAGTTTCAAGCCATTTCTTTTCCATTTCTTAGTAATTTTTGCCCGTTTCTTTCCTGCGCTCACCGTTTTCTGGCCCTTTCTAGCCTGGTGTTGCCCTTTTCTAGCCCCTTATAAGCCAGTTCTGGCTGTTTCTAAACAGTTTTTACCGTTCCTATCCCTTTTTGCCCATTTGAATCACATTTTCAGCCACTTTTGGCCATTACGATCCTATTTTTGCCCCCTTTCAACCCGTTTGAAGCCAGTTTTGGCCGTTTCTACCCTGTTTTTGCAGGTTTCAACCAGATTTAAGCCTCTTTTTTTCCTTTTCCTACCATTTTTTGACCTTTCCTTTCCAGTTTTCTGCCGCTTTGGGACATATCTATCCAATTTTTTAGGTTTCATCCGGTTTTAAGCCTTTTCTTTTCTCTTCTTAGAAATGTTTGACCTTTCTTTTCCTGTTTTCTGTCTTTCCTCCAGTTTTAAGCCTTTTCTTTTCTCTTCTTAGAATTTTTTGACCTTTCTTTTCCTGTTTTCTGGCACTTTGGGCCATTTCTGACCTGCTTTTGCCCATTTCTAACCCATTGGAAGCCTTTTTTTCTTGCCTTTTCTGAACCATTTTTAAACCCTTTTTTCCTTTTCTAACCCATTTTTGTCAATTTCTCACACGTTTTCACCAAATTTTCTCAGTGCCTAACCCGTTTTTGCCCATTTCCAAGCCGTTTTAAGCCTTTTTAAATTTCCTTACCTAACATATTTTTGTCAATTTCCAAGCAGTTTCAAGCCATTTCTTTTCCATTTCTTAGTAATTTTTGCCCGTTTCTTTCCTGCGCTCACCGTTTTCTGGCCCTTTCTAGCCTGGTGTTGCCCTTTTCTAGCCCCTTATAAGCCAGTTCTGGCTGTTTCTAAACAGTTTTTACCGTTCCTATCCCTTTTTGCCCATTTGAATCACATTTTCAGCCACTTTTGGCCATTACGATCCTATTTTTGCCCCCTTTCAACCCGTTTGAAGCCAGTTTGGGCCGTTTCTACCCTGTTTTTGCAGGTTTCAACCAGATTTAAGCCTCTTTTTTTCCTTTTCCTACCATTTTTTGACCTTTCCTTTCCAGTTTTCTGCCGCTTTGGGACATATCTATCCCATTTTTTAGGTTTCATCCAGTTTTAAGCCTTTTCTTTTCTCTTCTTAGAATTTTTTGACCTTTCTTTTCCTGTTTTCTGGCACTTTGGGCCATTTCTGACCTGCTTTTGCCCATTTCTAACCCATTGGAAGCCTTTTTTTCTTGCCTTTTCTGAACCATTTTTAAACCCTTTTTTCCTTTTCTAACCCATTTTTGTCAATTTCTCACACGTTTTCACCAGTTTTTCTCAGTGCCTAACCCGTTTTTGCCCATTTCCAAGTCGTTTTAAGCCTTTTTAAATTTCCTTACCTAACATATTTTTGTCAATTTCCAAGCCGTTTCAAGCCATTTCTTTTCCATTTCTTAGTAATTTTTGCCCGTTTCTTTCCTGCGCTCACCGTTTTCTGGCCCTTTCTAGCCTGCTGTTGCCCTTTTCTAGCCCCTTATAAGCCAGTTTTGGCTGTTTCTAAACAGTTTTTACCGTTCCTATCCCTTTTTGCCCATTTGAATCACATTTTCAGCCACTTTTGGCCATTACGATCCTATTTTTGCCCCCTTTCAACCCGTTTGAAGCCAGTTTTGGTTGTTTCTACCGTGTTTTTGCAGGTTTCAACCAGATTTAAGCCTCTTTTTTTCCTTTTCCTACAATTTTTTGACCTTTCCTTTCCAGTTTTCTGCCGCTTTGGGACATATCTATCCCATTTTTTAGGTTTCATCCGGTTTTAAGCCTTTTCTTTTCTCTTCTTAGAATTTTTTGACCTTTCTTTTCCTGTTTTCTGGCACTTTGGGCCATTTCTGACCTGCTTTTGCCCATTTCTAACCCATTGGAAGCCTTTTTTTCTTGCCTTTTCTGAACCATTTTTAAACCCTTTTTTCCTTTTCTAACCCATTTTTGTCAATTTCTCACACGTTTTCACCAAATTATCTCAGTGCCTAACCCGTTTTTGCCCATTTCCAAGCCGTTTTAAGCCTTTTTAAATTTCCTTACCTAACATATTTTTGTCAATTTCCAAGCCGTTTCAAGCCATTTCTTTTCCATTTCTTAGTAATTTTTGCCCGTTTCTTTCCTGCGCTCACCGTTTTCTGGCCCTTTCTAGCCTGCTGTTGCCCTTTTCTAGCCCCTTATAAGCCAGTTCTGGCTGTTTCTAAACAGTTTTTACTGTTCCTATCCCTTTTTGCCCATTTGAATCACATTTTCAGCCACTTTTGGCCATTACGATCCTATTTTTGCCCCCTTTCAACCTGTTTGAAGACAGTTTTGGCCGTTTCTACCCTGTTTTTGCAGGTTTCAACCAGATTTAAGCCTCTTTTTTTACTTTTCTTACCATTTTTTGGCCTTTCCTTTCCAGTTTTCTGCCGCTATGGGACATATCTATCCCATTTTTTAGGTTTCATCCAGTTTTAAGCCTTTTCTTTTCTGTTCTTAGAAATGTTTGACCTTTCTTTTCCTGTTTTCTGTCTTTCCTCCAGTTTTAAGCCTTTTCTTTTCTCTTCTTAGAATTTTTTGACCTTTCCTTCCCTGTTTTCTGGCACTTTGGGCCATTTCTGACCTGCTTTTGCCCATTTCTAACCCATTGGAAGCCTTTTTTTCTTGCCTTTTCTGAACCATTTTTAAACCCTTTTTTCCTTTTCTAACCCATTTTTGTCAATTTCTCACACGTTTTCACCAAATTATCTCAGTGCCTAACCCGTTTTTGCCGATTTCCAAGCCGTTTTAAGCCTTTTTAAATTTCCTTACCTAACATATTTTTGTCAATTTCCAAGCAGTTTCAAGCCATTTCTTTTCCATTTCTTAGTAATTTTTGCCCGTTTCTTTCCTGCGCTCACCGTTTTCTGGCCCTTTCTAGCCTGGTGTTGCCCTTTTCTAGCCCCTTATAAGCCAGTTCTGGCTGTTTCTAAACAGTTTTTACTGTTCCTATCCCTTTTTGCCCATTTGAATCACATTTTCAGCCACTTTTGGCCATTACGATCCTATTTTTGCCCCCTTTCAACCCGTTTGAAGCCAGTTTTGGCCGTTTCTACCCTGTTTTTGCAGGTTTCAACCAGATTTAAGCCTCTTTTTTTACTTTTCTTACCATTTTTTGGCCTTTCCTTTCCAGTTTTCTGCCGCTATGGGACATATCTATCCCATTTTTTAGGTTTCATCCAGTTTTAAGCCTTTTCTTTTCTGTTCTTAGAAATGTTTGACCTTTCTTTTCCTGTTTTCTGTCTTTCCTCCAGTTTTAAGCCTTTTCTTTTCTCTTCTTAGAATTTTTTGACCTTTCCTTCCCTGTTTTCTGGCACTTTGGGCCATTTCTGACCTGCTTTTGCCCATTTCTAACCCATTGGAAGCCTTTTTTTCTTGCCTTTTCTGAACCATTTTTAAACCCTTTTTTCCTTTTCTAACCCATTTTTGTCAATTTCTCACACGTTTTCACCAAATTATCTCAGTGCCTAACCCGTTTTTGCCCATTTCCAAGCCGTTTTAAGCCTTTTTAAATTTCCTTACCTAACATATTTTTGTCAATTTCCAAGCAGTTTCAAGCCATTTCTTTTCCATTTCTTAGTAATTTTTGCCCGTTTCTTTCCTGCGCTCACCGTTTTCTGGCCCTTTCTAGCCTGGTGTTGCCCTTTTCTAGCCCCTTATAAGCCAGTTCTGGCTGTTTCTAAACAGTTTTTACTGTTCCTATCCCTTTTTGCCCATTTGAATCACATTTTCAGCCACTTTTGGCCATTACGATCCTATTTTTGCCCCCTTTCAACCCGTTTGAAGACAGTTTTGGCCGTTTCTACCCTGTTTTTGCAGGTTTCAACCAGATTTAAGCCTCTTTTTTTCCTTTTCTTACCATTTTTTGGCCTTTCCTTTCCAGTTTTCTGCCGCTTTGGGACATATCTATCCCATTTTTTAGGTTTCATCCAGTTTTAAGCCTTTTCTTTTCTGTTCTTAGAAATGTTTGACCTTTCTTTTCCTGTTTTCTGTCTTTCCTCCAGTTTTAAGCCTTTTCTTTTCTCTTCTTAGAATTTTTTGACCTTTCCTTCCCTGTTTTCTGGCACTTTGGGCCATTTCTGACCTGCTTTTGCCCATTTCTAACCCATTGGAAGCCTTTTTTTCTTGCCTTTTCTGAACCATTTTAAACCCTTTTTTCCTTTTCTAACCCATTTTTGTCAATTTCTCACACGTTTTCACCAAATTATCTCAGTGCCTAACCCGTTTTTGCCCATTTCCAAGCCGTTTTAAGCCTTTTTAAATTTCCTTACCTAACATATTTTTGTCAATTTCCAAGCAGTTTCAAGCCATTTCTTTTCCATTTCTTAGTAATTTTTGCCCGTTTCTTTCCTGCGCTCACCGTTTTCTGGCCCTTTCTAGCCTGGTGTTGCCCTTTTCTAGCCCCTTATAAGCCAGTTTTGGCTGTTTCTAAACAGTTTTTACCGTTCCTATCCCTTTTTGCCCATTTGAATCACATTTTCAGCCACTTTTGGCCATTACGATCCTATTTTTGCCCCCTTTCAACCCGTTTGAAGCCAGTTTTGGTTGTTTCTACCCTGTTTTTGCAGGTTTCAACCAGATTTAAGCCTCTTTTTTTCCTTTTCCTACCATTTTTTGACCTTTCCTTTCCAGTTTTCTGCCGCTTTGGGACATATCTATCCCATTTTTTAGGTTTCATCCGGTTTTAAGCCTTTTCTTTTCTCTTCTTAGAATTTTTTGACCTTTCTTTTCCTGTTTTCTGGCACTTTGGGCCATTTCTGACCTGCTTTTGCCCATTTCTAACCCATTGGAAGCCTTTTTTTCTTGCCTTTTCTGAACCATTTTTAAACCCTTTTTTCCTTTTCTAACCCATTTTTGTCAATTTCTCACACGTTTTCACCAAATTATCTCAGTGCCTAACCCGTTTTTGCCCATTTCCAAGCCGTTTTAAGCCTTTTAAAATTTCCTTACCTAACATATTTTTGTCAATTTCCAAGCCGTTTCAAGCCATTTCTTTTCCATTTCTTAGTAATTTTTGCCCGTTTCTTTCCTGCGCTCACCGTTTTCTGGCCCTTTCTAGCCTGCTGTTGCCCTTTTCTAGCCCCTTATAAGCCAGTTCTGGCTGTTTCTAAACAGTTTTTACCGTTCCTATCCCTTTTTGCCCATTTGAATCACATTTCAGCCACTTTTGGCCATTACGATCCTATTTTTGCCCCCTTTCAACCTGTTTGAAGACAGTTTTGGCCGTTTCTACCCTGTTTTTGCAGGTTTCAACCAGATTTAAGCCTCTTTTTTTCCTTTTCTTACCATTTTTTGGCCTTTCCTTTCCAGTTTTCTGCCGCTTTGGGACATATCTATCCCATTTTTTAGGTTTCATCCAGTTTTAAGCCTTTTCTTTTCTGTTCTTAGAAATGTTTGACCTTTCTTTTCCTGTTTTCTGTCTTTCCTCCAGTTTTAAGCCTTTTCTTTTCTCTTCTTAGAATTTTTTGACCTTTCCTTCCCTGTTTTCTGGCACTTTGGGCCATTTCTGACCTGCTTTTGCCCATTTCTAACCCATTGGAAGCCTTTTTTTCTTGCCTTTTCTGAACCATTTTTAAACCCTTTTTTCCTTTTCTAACCCATTTTTGTCAATTTCTCACACGTTTTCACCAAATTATCTCAGTGCCTAACCCGTTTTTGCCCATTTCCAAGCCGTTTTAAGCCTTTTTAAATTTCCTTACCTAACATATTTTTGTCAATTTCCAAGCAGTTTCAAGCCATTTCTTTTCCATTTCTTAGTAATTTTTGCCCGTTTCTTTCCTGCGCTCACCGTTTTCTGGCCCTTTCTAGCCTGGTGTTGCCCTTTTCTAGCCCCTTATAAGCCAGTTTTGGCTGTTTCTAAACAGTTTTTACCGTTCCTATCCCTTTTTGCCCATTTGAATCACATTTTCAGCCACTTTTGGCCATTACGATCCTATTTTTGCCCCCTTTCAACCCGTTTGAAGCCAGTTTGGGCCGTTTCTACCCTGTTTTTGCAGGTTTCAACCAGATTTAAGCCTCTTTTTTTCCTTTTCCTACCATTTTTTGACCTTTCCTTTCCAGTTTTCTGCCGCTTTGGGACATATCTATCCAATTTTTTAGATTTCATCCGGTTTTAAGCCTTTTCTTTTCTCTTCTTAGAATTTTTTGACCTTTCCTTCCCTGTTTTCT
>NW_022994389.1:0-55984 GCF_012275295.1 Melopsittacus undulatus | reverse complement strand
GAAATGGCCAAAAGAGGGTTTGAAATGGCTAAAAACGGTAAAAAATGGTAAGAGGTTAGAAAGGGCCAAAAAAAGGCGTTAAGGGGGTTAAAAACAAGCAGAAAGGGTTAGATATGGCCAAAAATGGCTTAAAATTGGTTAGAAACGGCCCAAAACGGTTAAGAAATGGCCAAAGATTGCTTACAAATGGTTAGAGGTGAGCAAAAATGGCTCAGAAAGGGCCAAAAATGGCTTTAAGGGGGTTAAAAATGGGAAGAAATGTGTTGGAAATGGCCAAAACTGGCTTGAAAAGGTTAGAAGTGGCCAAAAAAGCCTCAAAAGCGGTTAGAAATGGGCAAACCTTGGTCAGAAATGGCGAAAAACGGCCTAAAAGGGTTTCAAAATGAGCACAACTGGCTTAGAAATGGGGGAAAATGGCATGAAAAGGGTTAGGAATGTGCAAAACTGGCTTAGAAATGGCTAAAATTTTCCTAAAAATAGTTAGAGACGTGCAAAACTCGCTTAGATATGGCCCCAAATGCCTTAAAATAGGTTAGAAATGGCTTAGAAAAAGGTTAGAAATGGCCAAAAGAGGGTTTGAAATGGCTAAAAACGGGTTGAGAAAGGTAAGAGATGAGCAAAATTGGCTTAGAAAAGGCCAAAAATGGCATAAAAAGGGTAAGGGATGTGCAAAAAATGGGTTAGGAATGCCCAAAGTGGCTTAAAATAGGTTAGAAACAGTCAAAACCAGGTCAGAAATGACCAAAGATTGCTTAAAAATGGTTAGAGCTGAGCACAAATGGGTTAGAAAGGGCCAAAAATGGATTCAAGGGGGCTAAAAACGGGCAAAAACTGTGTTGGAAATGGCCAAAAATGGCTTAAAATAGGTTAGAAACGGTCCACAACGGTTAAGATATGGCCAAAGATTGCTTACAAATGGTTAGAGGTGAGCAAAAACGGCTCAGAAAGGGCCAAAAATGGCTTTAGGGGGGTTAAAACCGGGCAAAAATGGCTTAAAATACGTTAGAAAGGATCAAAAATGGGCATGAAATGGCCAAAGGTTGCTTACAAATGGTAAGAGGTTAGAAAGGGCCAAAAAAGGCATTAAGGGGTTTAAAAACAAGCAGAAAGGGTTAGATATGGCCAAAAATAGCTTAAAATTGGTTAGAAAAGTTCAAAAATGGGTGAGAAATGGCCAAAGATTGCTTACAAATGGTAAGAGGTGAGCAAAAATGGCTCGAGAAAGGGCCAAAAATGGCTTTAAGGGGGTTAAAAATGGGAAGAAATGTGTTGGAAATGGCCAAAACTGGCATGAAAAGGTTAGAAGTGGCCAAAAAAGCCTCAAAAGCGGTTAGAAATGGGCAAACCTTGGTCAGAAATGGCGAAAAACGGCTTAAAAGGGTTTAAAAATGAGCACAACTGCCTTAGAAATGGGGAAAAATGGCAAAAAAAGGTTTAGGGATGTGCAAAACTGGCTTAGAAAATGGCCAAAAATGGCCTAAAAAATGTTAGAGATTTGCAAACATGGGTTAGAAAGGGCAGAAAATGGGTATAAGGGGGTTATAAATTGGCAAAAGGGTGTTGGAAATGGCAAAAAAAGGCTTTAAAAAGGTTAGAAATGGCCAAAAATGGGTCACAAAGGGCTAAAAACGGCTTGAGAGGCGCAAGAGATCAGCAAAACTGGCTTAGAAATGGCCAAAAATGGCATTAAAAGTGTTAGGGATTTGCAAAACTGGCTTAGAAACGGCCAGAATTGGCCCAGAAATAGTTAGGGATGTGCAAAAATGGGTTAGAAAGGGCAGAAAATGGGTTTAAGTGGCTTAAAATTTGGCAAAAGTGTGTTGGAAATGGCCAAAAATGGCCTAAAAAATGTTAGAGATTTGCAAAAATGGGTTAGAAAGGGCAGAAAATGGGTATAAGGGGAGTAAAAACTGGCAAAAGTGTGTTGGAAATGTCCAAGAATGGCTGAGAAATGGCTAAGAATGGATAGAGGCGTAAGAGAAGAGCCAAAATGCCTTTGAAATGGGCAAAAAATGGCAAAAAAAGGTTTAAGGATGTGCAAAACTGGCTTAGAAATGGCCAAAAATGGCCTAAAAAATGTTAGAGATTTGCAAACATGGGTCAGAAAGTTCCAAAAATGGGTATAAGGGGGTTATAAATTGGCAAAAGTGTGTTGGAAATGGCCAAAAATGGCTTTAAAAAGGTTAGAAATGGCCAAAAATGGGTCACAAAGGGCTAAAAACGGCTTGAGAGGCGCAAGAGATCAGCAAAACTGGCTTAGAAATGGCCAAAAATGGCATTAAAAGTGTTAAGGATGTGCAAAACTGGCTTAGAAATGGCCAAAAATGGCCTAAAAAATGTTAGAGATTTGCAAACATGGGTTAGAAAGGGCAGAAAATGGGTATAAGGGGGTTATAAATTGGCAAAAGGGTGTTGGAAATGGCAAAAAAAGGCTTTAAAAAGGTTAGAAATGGCCAAAAATGGGTCACAAAGGGCTAAAAACGGCTTGAGAGGCGCAAGAGATCAGCAAAACTGGCTTAGAAATGGCCAAAAATGGCATTAAAAGTGTTAGGGATGTGCAAAACTGGCTTAGAAACGGCCAGAATTGGCCCAAAAATAGTTAGGGATGTGCAAAAATGGGTTAGAAAGGGCAGAAAATGGGTTTAAGGGGCTTAAAAATTGGCAAAAGTGTGTTGGAAATGGCCAAAAATGGCCTAAAAAATGTTAGAGATTTGCAAACATGGGTTAGAAAGGGCAGAAAATGGGTATAAGGGGAGTAAAAACTGGCAAAAGTGTGTTGGAAATGTCCAAGAATGGCTGAAAAATGGCTAAGAACGGATTGAGATGCGTAAGAGATGAGCCAAAATGGCTTTGGAATGGGCAAAAAAGGCAAAAAAAGCTTTAGGGGTGTGCAAAACTGGCTTAGAAACGGCCAGAATTGGCCCAGAAATAGTTAGGGATATGCAAAAATGGGTTAGAAAGGGCAGAAAATGGGTTTAAGGGGCTTAAAAATTGGCAAAAGTGTGTTGGAAATGGCCAAAAATGGCTTTAAAAAGGTTAGAAATGGCCAAAAATGGGTCACAAAGGGCTAAAAACGGCTTGAGAGGCGCAAGAGATCAGCAAAACTGGCTTAGAAATGGCCAAAAATGGCATTAAAAGTGTTAGGGATGTGCAAAACTGGCTTAGAAATGGCTAAAATTTTCCTAAAAATAGTTAGAAACGTGCAAAACTCGCTTAGATATGGCCCCAAATGCCTTAAAATAGGTTAGAAATGGCTTAGAAAAAGGTTAGAAATGGCCAAAAGAGGGTTTGAAATGGCTAAAAACGGTAAAAAATGGTAAGAGGTTAGAAAGGGCCAAAAAAGGCGTTAAGGGGGTTAAAAACAAGCAGAAAGGGTTAGATATGGCCAAAAATGGCTTAAAATTGGTTAGAAACGGCCCAAAACGGTTAAGAAATGGCCAAAGATTGCTTACAAATGGTTAGAGGTGAGCAAAAATGGCTCAGAAAGGGCCAAAAATGGCTTTAAGGGGGTTAAAAATGGGAAGAAATGTGTTGGAAATGGCCAAAACTGGCTTGAAAAGGTTAGAAGTGGCCAAAAAAAGCCTCAAAAGCGGTTAGAAATGGGCAAACCTTGGTCAGAAATGGCGAAAAAACGGCTTAAAAGGGTTTCAAAATGAGCACAACTGGCTTAGAAATGGGGGAAAATGGCATGAAAAGGGTTAGGAATGTGCAAAACTGGCTTAGAAATGGCTAAAATTTTCCTAAAAATAGTTAGAGACGTGCAAAACTCGCTTAGATATGGCCCCAAATGCCTTAAAATAGGTTAGAAATGGCTTAGAAAAAGGTTAGAAATGGCCAAAAGAGGGTTTGAAATGGCTAAAAACGGGTTGAGAAAGGTAAGAGATGAGCAAAATTGGCTTAGAAAAGGCCAAAAATGGCATAAAAAGGGTAAGGGATGTGCAAAAAATGGGTTAGGAATGCCCAAAGTGGCTTAAAATAGGTTAGAAACAGTCAAAACCAGGTCAGAAATGACCAAAGATTGCTTAAAAATGGTTAGAGCTGAGCACAAATGGGTTAGAAAGGGCCAAAAATGGATTCAAGGGGTGAAAAACGGGCAAAAACTGTGTTGGAAATGGCCAAAAATGGCTTAAAATAGGTTAGAAACGGTCCAAAACGGTTAAGATATGGCCAAAGATTGCTTACAAATGGTTAGAGGTGAGCAAAAAACGGCTCAGAAAGGGCCAAAAATGGCTTTAGGGGGGTTAAAACCGGGCAAAAATGGCTTAAAATACGTTAGAAAGGATCAAAAATGGGCATGAAATGGCCAAAGGTTGCTTACAAATGGTAAGAGGTTAGAAAGGGCCAAAAAAGGCATTAAGGGGTTTAAAAACAAGCAGAAAGGGTTAGATATGGCCAAAAATGGCTTAAAATTGGTTAGAAAAGTTCAAAAATGGGTGAGAAATGGCCAAAGATTGCTTACAAATGGTAAGAGGTGAGCAAAAATGGCTGAGAAAGGGCCAAAAATGGCTTTAAGGGGGTTAAAAATGGGAAGAAATGTGTTGGAAATGGCCAAAACTGGCATGAAAAGGTTAGAAGTGGCCAAAAAAGCCTCAAAAGCGGTTAGAAATGGGCAAACCTTGGTCAGAAATGGCGAAAAACGGCTTAAAAGGGTTTAAAAATGAGCACAACTGCCTTAGAAATGGGGAAAAATGGCAAAAAAAGGTTTAGGGATGTGCAAAACTGGCTTGGAAATGGCCAAAAATGGCCTAAAAAATGTTAGAGATTTGCAAACATGGGTTAGAAAGGGCAGAAAATGGGTATAAGGGGGTTATAAATTGGCAAAAGGGTGTTGGAAATGGCAAAAAAATGGCTTTAAAAAGGTTAGAAATGGCCAAAAATGGGTCACAAAGGGCTAAAAACGGCTTGAGAGGCGCAAGAGATCAGCAAAACTGGCTTAGAAATGGCCAAAAATGGCATTAAAAGTGTTAGGGATTTGCAAAACTGGCTTAGAAACGGCCAGAATTGGCCCAGAAATAGTTAGGGATGTGCAAAAATGGGTTAGAAAGGGCAGAAAATGGGTTTAAGTGGCTTAAAATTTGGCAAAAGTGTGTTGGAAATGGCCAAAAATGGCCTAAAAAATGTTAGAGATTTGCAAAAATGGGTTAGAAAGGGCAGAAAATGGGTATAAGGGGAGTAAAAACTGGCAAAAGTGTGTTGGAAATGTCCAAGAATGGCTGAGAAATGGCTAAGAATGGATAGAGGCGTAAGAGAAGAGCCAAAATGCCTTTGAAATGGGCAAAAATGGCAAAAAAAGGTTTAAGGATGTGCAAAACTGGCTTAGAAATGGCCAAAAATGGCCTAAAAAATGTTAGAGATTTGCAAACATGGGTCAGAAAGTTCCAAAAATGGGTATAAGGGGGTTATAAATTGGCAAAAGTGTGTTGGAAATGGCCAAAAATGGCTTTAAAAAGGTTAGAAATGGCCAAAAATGGGTCACAAAGGGCTAAAAACGGCTTGAGAGGCGCAAGAGATCAGCAAAACTGGCTTAGAAATGGCCAAAAATGGCATTAAAAGTGTTAAGGATGTGCAAAACTGGCTTAGAAATGGCCAAAAATGGCCTAAAAAATGTTAGAGATTTGCAAACATGGGTTAGAAAGGGCAGAAAATGGGTATAAGGGGGTTATAAATTGGCAAAAGGGTGTTGGAAATGGCAAAAAATGGCTTTAAAAAGGTTAGAAATGGCCAAAAATGGGTCACAAAGGGCTAAAAACGGCTTGAGAGGCGCAAGAGATCAGCAAAACTGGCTTAGAAATGGCCAAAAATGGCATTAAAAGTGTTAGGGATGTGCAAAACTGGCTTAGAAACGGCCAGAATTGGCCCAAAAATAGTTAGGGATGTGCAAAAATGGGTTAGAAAGGGCAGAAAATGGGTTTAAGGGGCTTAAAAATTGGCAAAAGTGTGTTGGAAATGGCCAAAAATGGCCTAAAAAATGTTAGAGATTTGCAAACATGGGTTAGAAAGGGCAGAAAATGGGTATAAGGGGAGTAAAAACTGGCAAAAGTGTGTTGGAAATGTCCAAGAATGGCTGAGAAATGGCTAAGAATGGATAGAGGCGTAAGAGAAGAGCCAAAATGCCTTTGAAATGGGCAAAAATGGCAAAAAAAGGTTTAAGGATGTGCAAAACTGGCTTAGAAATGGCCAAAAATGGCCTAAAAAATGTTAGAGATTTGCAAACATGGGTCAGAAAGGGCCAAAAATGGGTATAAGGGGGTTATAAATTGGCAAAAGTGTGTTGGAAATGGCCAAAAATGGCTTTAAAAAGGTTAGAAATGGCCAAAAATGGGTCACAAAGGGCTAAAAACGGCTTGAGAGGCGCAAGAGATCAGCAAAACTGGCTTAGAAATGGCCAAAAATGGCATTAAAAGTGTTAAGGATGTGCAAAACTGGCTTAGAAATGGCCAAAAATGGCCTAAAAAATGTTAGAGATTTGCAAACATGGGTTAGAAAGGGCAGAAAATGGGTATAAGGGGGTTATAAATTGGCAAAAGGGTGTTGGAAATGGCAAAAAAATGGCTTTAAAAAGGTTAGAAATGGCCAAAAATGGGTCACAAAGGGCTAAAAACGGCTTGAGAGGCGCAAGAGATCAGCAAAACTGGCTTAGAAATGGCCAAAAATGGCATTAAAAGTGTTAGGGATGTGCAAAACTGGCTTAGAAACGGCCAGAATTGGCCCAAAAATAGTTAGGGATGTGCAAAAATGGGTTAGAAAGGGCAGAAAATGGGTTTAAGGGGCTTAAAAATTGGCAAAAGTGTGTTGGAAATGGCCAAAAATGGCCTAAAAAATGTTAGAGATTTGCAAACATGGGTTAGAAAGGGCAGAAAATGGGTATAAGGGGAGTAAAAACTGGCAAAAGTGTGTTGGAAATGTCCAAGAATGGCTGAAAAATGGCTAAGAACGGATTGAGATGCGTAAGAGATGAGCCAAAATGGCTTTGGAATGGGCAAAAAAGGCAAAAAAAAGCTTTAGGGGTGTGCAAAACTGGCTTAGAAACGGCCAGAATTGGCCCAGAAATAGTTAGGGATATGCAAAAATGGGTTAGAAAGGGCAGAAAATCAGTTTAAGGGGCTTAAAAATTGGCAAAAGTGTGTTGGAAATGGCCAAAAATGGCTTTAAAAAGGTTAGAAATGGCCAAAAATGGGTCACAAAGGTCTAAAAACGGCTTGAGAGGCGCAAGAGATCAGCAAAACTGGCTTAGAAATGGCCAAAAATGGCATTAAAAGTGTTAGGGATGTGCAAAACTGGCTTAGAAATGGCTAAAATTTTCCTAAAAATAGTTAGAAACGTGCAAAACTCGCTTAGATATGGCCCCAAATGCCTTAAAATAGGTTAGAAATGGCTTAGAAAAAGGTTAGAAATGGCCAAAAGAGGGTTTGAAATGGCTAAAAACGGTAAAAAATGGTAAGAGGTTAGAAAGGGCCAAAAAAGGCGTTAAGGGGGTTAAAAACAAGCAGAAAGGGTTAGATATGGCCAAAAATGGCTTAAAATTGGTTAGAAACGGCCCAAAACGGTTAAGAAATGGCCAAAGATTGCTTACAAATGGTTAGAGGTGAGCAAAAATGGCTCAGAAAGGGCCAAAAATGGCTTTAAGGGGGTTAAAAATGGGAAGAAATGTGTTGGAAATGGCCAAAACTGGCTTGAAAAGGTTAGAAGTGGCCAAAAAAGCCTCAAAAGCGGTTAGAAATGGGCAAACCTTGGTCAGAAATGGCGAAAAAACGGCTTAAAAGGGTTTCAAAATGAGCACAACTGGCTTAGAAATGGGGAAAAATGGCATGAAAAGGGTTAGGAATGTGCAAAACTGGCTTAGAAATGGCTAAAATTTTCCTAAAAATAGTTAGAGACGTGCAAAACTCGCTTAGATATGGCCCCAAATGCCTTAAAATAGGTTAGAAATGGCTTAGAAAAAGGTTAGAAATGGCCAAAAGAGGGTTTGAAATGGCTAAAAACGGGTTGAGAAAGGTAAGAGATGAGCAAAATTGGCTTAGAAAAGGCCAAAAATGGCATAAAAAGGGTAAGGGATGTGCAAAAAATGGGTTAGGAATGCCCAAAGTGGCTTAAAATAGGTTAGAAACAGTCAAAACCAGGTCAGAAATGACCAAAGATTGCTTAAAAATGGTTAGAGCTGAGCACAAATGGGTTAGAAAGGGCCAAAAATGGATTCAAGGGGTGAAAAACGGGCAAAAACTGTGTTGGAAATGGCCAAAAATGGCTTAAAATAGGTTAGAAACGGTCCAAAACGGTTAAGATATGGCCAAAGATTGCTTACAAATGGTTAGAGGTGAGCAAAAACGGCTCAGAAAGGGCCAAAAATGGCTTTAGGGGGGTTAAAACCGGGCAAAAATGGCTTAAAATACGTTAGAAAGGATCAAAAATGGGCATGAAATGGCCAAAGGTTGCTTACAAATGGTAAGAGGTTAGAAAGGGCCAAAAAAGGCATTAAGGGGTTTAAAAACAAGCAGAAAGGGTTAGATATGGCCAAAAATGGCTTAAAATTGGTTAGAAAAGTTCAAAAATGGGTGAGAAATGGCCAAAGATTGCTTACAAATGGTAAGAGGTGAGCAAAAATGGCTGAGAAAGGGCCAAAAATGGCTTTAAGGGGGTTAAAAATGGGAAGAAATGTGTTGGAAATGGCCAAAACTGGCTTGAAAAGGTTAGAAGTGGCCAAAAAAGCCTCAAAAGCGGTTAGAAATGGGCAAACCTTGGTCAGAAATGGCGAAAAAACGGCTTAAAAGGGTTTAAAAATGAGCACAACTGCCTTAGAAATGGGGAAAAATGGCAAAAAAAAGGTTTAGGGATGTGCAAAACTGGCTTGGAAATGGCCAAAAATGGCCTAAAAAATGTTAGAGATTTGCAAACATGGGTTAGAAAGGGCAGAAAATGGGTATAAGGGGGTTATAAATTGGCAAAAGGGTGTTGGAAATGGCAAAAAATGGCTTTAAAAAGGTTAGAAATGGCCAAAAATGGGTCACAAAGGGCTAAAAACGGCTTGAGAGGCGCAAGAGATCAGCAAAACTGGCTTAGAAATGGCCAAAAATGGCATTAAAAGTGTTAGGGATTTGCAAAACTGGCTTAGAAACGGCCAGAATTGGCCCAGAAATAGTTAGGGATGTGCAAAAATGGGTTAGAAAGGGCAGAAAATGGGTTTAAGTGGCTTAAAATTTGGCAAAAGTGTGTTGGAAATGGCCAAAAATGGCCTAAAAAATGTTAGAGATTTGCAAACATGGGTTAGAAAGGGCAGAAAATGGGTATAAGGGGAGTAAAAACTGGCAAAAGTGTGTTGGAAATGTCCAAGAATGGCTGAGAAATGGCTAAGAATGGATAGAGGCGTAAGAGAAGAGCCAAAATGCCTTTGAAATGGGCAAAAATGGCAAAAAAAAGGTTTAAGGATGTGCAAAACTGGCTTAGAAATGGCCAAAAATGGCCTAAAAAATGTTAGAGATTTGCAAACATGGGTCAGAAAGTTCCAAAAATGGGTATAAGGGGGTTATAAATTGGCAAAAGTGTGTTGGAAATGGCCAAAAATGGCTTTAAAAAGGTTAGAAATGGCCAAAAATGGGTCACAAAGGGCTAAAAACGGCTTGAGAGGCGCAAGAGATCAGCAAAACTGGCTTAGAAATGGCCAAAAATGGCATTAAAAGTGTTAAGGATGTGCAAAACTGGCTTAGAAATGGCCAAAAATGGCCTAAAAATAGTTAGAGATTTGCAAACATGGGTTAGAAAGGGCAGAAAATCAGGGTATAAGGGGCTTATAAATTGGCAAAAGTGTGTTGGAAATGGCCAAAAAATGGCTTTAAAAAGGTTAGAAATGGCCAAAAATGGGTCACAAAGGGCTAAAAACGGCTTGAGAGGCGCAAGAGATCAGCAAAACTGGCTTAGAAATGGCCAAAAATGGCATTAAAAGTGTTAGGGATGTGCAAAACTGGCTTAGAAATGGCTAAAATTTTCCTAAAAATAGTTAGAAACGTGCAAAACTCGCTTAGATATGGCCCCAAATGCCTTAAAATAGGTTAGAAATGGCTTAGAAAAAGGTTAGAAATGGCCAAAAGAGGGTTTGAAATGGCTAAAAACGGTAAAAAATGGTAAGAGGTTAGAAAGGGCCAAAAAAGGCGTTAAGGGGGTTAAAAACAAGCAGAAAGGGTTAGATATGGCCAAAAATGGCTTAAAATTGGTTAGAAACGGCCCAAAACGGTTAAGAAATGGCCAAAGATTGCTTACAAATGGTTAGAGGTGAGCAAAAATGGCTCAGAAAGGGCCAAAAATGGCTTTAAGTGGGTTAAAAATGGGAAGAAATGTGTTGGAAATGGCCAAAACTGGCTTGAAAAGGTTAGAAGTGGCCAAAAAAGCCTCAAAAGCGGTTAGAAATGGGCAAACCTTGGTCAGAAATGGCGAAAAACGGCTTAAAAGGGTTTCAAAATGAGCACAACTGGCTTAGAAATGGGGGAAAATGGCATGAAAAGGGTTAGGAATGTGCAAAACTGGCTTAGAAATGGCTAAAATTTTCCTAAAAATAGTTAGAGACGTGCAAAACTCGCTTAGATATGGCCCCAAATGCCTTAAAATAGGTTAGAAATGGCTTAGAAAAAGGTTAGAAATGGCCAAAAGAGGGTTTGAAATGGCTAAAAACGGGTTGAGAAAGGTAAGAGATGAGCAAAATTGGCTTAGAAAAGGCCAAAAATGGCATAAAAAGGGTAAGGGATGTGCAAAAAATGGGTTAGGAATGCCCAAAGTGGCTTAAAATAGGTTAGAAACAGTCAAAACCAGGTCAGAAATGACCAAAGATTGCTTAAAAATGGTTAGAGCTGAGCACAAATGGGTTAGAAAGGGCCAAAAATGGATTCAAGGGGTGAAAAACGGGCAAAAACTGTGTTGGAAATGGCCAAAAATGGCTTAAAATAGGTTAGAAACGGTCCAAAACGGTTAAGATATGGCCAAAGATTGCTTACAAATGGTTAGAGGTGAGCAAAAACGGCTCAGAAAGGGCCAAAAATGGCTTTAGGGGGGTTAAAACCGGGCAAAAATGGCTTAAAATACGTTAGAAAGGATCAAAAATGGGCATGAAATGGCCAAAGGTTGCTTACAAATGGTAAGAGGTTAGAAAGGGCCAAAAAAGGCATTAAGGGGTTTAAAAACAAGCAGAAAGGGTTAGATATGGCCAAAAATGGCTTAAAATTGGTTAGAAAAGTTCAAAAATGGGTGAGAAATGGCCAAAGATTGCTTACAAATGGTAAGAGGTGAGCAAAAATGGCTGAGAAAGGGCCAAAAATGGCTTTAAGGGGGTTAAAAATGGGAAGAAATGTGTTGGAAATGGCCAAAACTGGCATGAAAAGGTTAGAAGTGGCCAAAAAAGCCTCAAAAGCGGTTAGAAATGGGCAAACCTTGGTCAGAAATGGCGAAAAAACGGCTTAAAAGGGTTTAAAAATGAGCACAACTGCCTTAGAAATGGGGAAAAATGGCAAAAAAAGGTTTAGGGATGTGCAAAACTGGCTTGGAAATGGCCAAAAATGGCCTAAAAAATGTTAGAGATTTGCAAACATGGGTTAGAAAGGGCAGAAAATGGGTATAAGGGGGTTATAAATTGGCAAAAGGGTGTTGGAAATGGCAAAAAATGGCTTTAAAAAGGTTAGAAATGGCCAAAAATGGGTCACAAAGGGCTAAAAACGGCTTGAGAGGCGCAAGAGATCAGCAAAACTGGCTTAGAAATGGCCAAAAATGGCATTAAAAGTGTTAGGGATTTGCAAAACTGGCTTAGAAACGGCCAGAATTGGCCCAGAAATAGTTAGGGATGTGCAAAAATGGGTTAGAAAGGGCAGAAAATGGGTTTAAGTGGCTTAAAATTTGGCAAAAGTGTGTTGGAAATGGCCAAAAATGGCCTAAAAAATGTTAGAGATTTGCAAAAATGGGTTAGAAAGGGCAGAAAATGGGTATAAGGGGAGTAAAAACTGGCAAAAGTGTGTTGGAAATGTCCAAGAATGGCTGAGAAATGGCTAAGAATGGATAGAGGCGTAAGAGAAGAGCCAAAATGCCTTTGAAATGGGCAAAAATGGCAAAAAAAGGTTTAAGGATGTGCAAAACTGGCTTAGAAATGGCCAAAAATGGCCTAAAAAATGTTAGAGATTTGCAAACATGGGTCAGAAAGGGCAGAAAATGGGTATAAGGGGGTTATAAATTGGCAAAAGTGTGTTGGAAATGGCCAAAAATGGCTTTAAAAAGGTTAGAAATGGCCAAAAATGGGTCACAAAGGGCTAAAAACGGCTTGAGAGGCGCAAGAGATCAGCAAAACTGGCTTAGAAATGGCCAAAAATGGCATTAAAAGTGTTAAGGATGTGCAAAACTGGCTTAGAAATGGCCAAAAATGGCCTAAAAAATGTTAGAGATTTGCAAACATGGGTTAGAAAGGGCAGAAAATGGGTATAAGGGGGTTATAAATTGGCAAAAGGGTGTTGGAAATGGCAAAAAATGGCTTTAAAAAGGTTAGAAATGGCCAAAAATGGGTCACAAAGGGCTAAAAACGGCTTGAGAGGCGCAAGAGATCAGCAAAACTGGCTTAGAAATGGCGAAAAATGGCATTAAAAGTGTTAGGGATTTGCAAAACTGGCTTAGAAACGGCCAGAATTGGCACAGAAATAGTTAGGGATGTGCAAAAATGGGTTAGAAAGGGCAGAAAATGGGTTTAAGGGGCTTAAAAATTGGCAAAAGTGTGTTGGAAATGGCCAAAAATGGCCTAAAAAATGTTAGAGATTTGCAAACATGGGTTAGAAAGGGCAGAAAATGGGTATAAGGGGAGTAAAAACTGGCAAAAGTGTGTTGGAAATGTCCAAGAATGGCTGAAAAATGGCTAAGAACGGATTGAGATGCGTAAGAGATGAGCCAAAATGGCTTTGGAATGGGCAAAAAAGGCAAAAAAAGCTTTAGGGGTGTGCAAAACTGGCTTAGAAACGGCCAGAATTGGCCCAGAAATAGTTAGGGATATGCAAAAATGGGTTAGAAAGGGCAGAAAATCAGTTTAAGGGGCTTAAAAATTGGCAAAAGTGTGTTGGAAATGGCCAAAAAATGGCTTTAAAAAGGTTAGAAATGGCCAAAAATGGGTCACAAAGGGCTAAAAACGGCTTGAGAGGCGCAAGAGATCAGCAAAACTGGCTTAGAAATGGCCAAAAATGGCATTAAAAGTGTTAGGGATGTGCAAAACTGGCTTAGAAATGGCTAAAATTTTCCTAAAAATAGTTAGAAACGTGCAAAACTCGCTTAGATATGGCCCCAAATGCCTTAAAATAGGTTAGAAATGGCTTAGAAAAAGGTTAGAAATGGCCAAAAGAGGGTTTGAAATGGCTAAAAACGGTAAAAAATGGTAAGAGGTTAGAAAGGGCCAAAAAAGGCGTTAAGGGGGTTAAAAACAAGCAGAAAGGGTTAGATATGGCCAAAAATGGCTTAAAATTGGTTAGAAACGGCCCAAAACGGTTAAGAAATGGCCAAAGATTGCTTACAAATGGTTAGAGGTGAGCAAAAACGGCTCAGAAAGGGCCAAAAATGGCTTTAAGGGGGTTAAAAATGGGAAGAAATGTGTTGGAAATGGCCAAAACTGGCTTGAAAAGGTTAGAAGTGGCCAAAAAAGCCTCAAAAGCGGTTAGAAATGGGCAAACCTTGGTCAGAAATGGCGAAAAAACGGCTTAAAAGGGTTTCAAAATGAGCACAACTGGCTTAGAAATGGGGAAAAATGGCATGAAAAGGGTTAGGAATGTGCAAAACTGGCTTAGAAATGGCTAAAATTTTCCTAAAAATAGTTCGAGACGTGCAAAACTCGCTTAGATATGGCCCCAAATGCCTTAAAATAGGTTAGAAATGGCTTAGAAAAAGGTTAGAAATGGCCAAAAGAGGGTTTGAAATGGCTAAAAACGGGTTGAGAAAGGTAAGAGATGAGCAAAATTGGCTTAGAAAAGGCCAAAAATGGCATAAAAAGGGTAAGGGATGTGCAAAAAATGGGTTAGGAATGCCCAAAGTGGCTTAAAATAGGTTAGAAACAGTCAAAACCAGGTCAGAAATGACCAAAGATTGCTTAAAAATGGTTAGAGCTGAGCACAAATGGGTTAGAAAGGGCCAAAAATGGATTCAAGGGGTGAAAAACGGGCAAAAACTGTGTTGGAAATGGCCAAAAATGGCTTAAAATAGGTTAGAAACGGTCCAAAACGGTTAAGATATGGCCAAAGATTGCTTACAAATGGTTAGAGGTGAGCAAAAACGGCTCAGAAAGGGCCAAAATTGGCTTTAGGGGGGTTAAAACCGGGCAAAAATGGCTTAAAATACGTTAGAAAGGATCAAAAATGGGCATGAAATGGCCAAAGGTTGCTTACAAATGGTAAGAGGTTAGAAAGGGCCAAAAAAGGCATTAAGGGGTTTAAAAACAAGCAGAAAGGGTTAGATATGGCCAAAAATGGCTTAAAATTGGTTAGAAAAGTTCAAAAATGGGTGAGAAATGGCCAAAGATTGCTTACAAATGGTAAGAGGTGAGCAAAAATGGCTGAGAAAGGGCCAAAAATGGCTTTAAGGGGGTTAAAAATGGGAAGAAATGTGTTGGAAATGGCCAAAACTGGCATGAAAAGGTTAGAAGTGGCCAAAAAAAGCCTCAAAAGCGGTTAGAAATGGGCAAACCTTGGTCAGAAATGGCGAAAAAACGGCTTAAAAGGGTTTAAAAATGAGCACAACTGCCTTAGAAATGGGGAAAAATGGCAAAAAAAGGTTTAGGGATGTGCAAAACTGGCTTAGAAATGGCCAAAAATGGCCTAAAAAATGTTAGAGATTTGCAAACATGGGTTAGAAAGGGCAGAAAATGGGTATAAGGGGGTTATAAATTGGCAAACGGGTGTTGGAAATGGCAAAAAAAGGCTTTAAAAAGGTTAGAAATGGCCAAAAATGGGTCACAAAGGGCTAAAAACGGCTTGAGAGGCGCAAGAGATCAGCAAAACTGGCTTAGAAATGGCCAAAAATGGCATTAAAAGTGTTAGGGATTTGCAAAACTGGCTTAGAAACGGCCAGAATTGGCCCAGAAATAGTTAGGGATGTGCAAAAATGGGTTAGAAAGGGCAGAAAATGGGTTTAAGTGGCTTAAAATTTGGCAAAAGTGTGTTGGAAATGGCCAAAAATGGCCTAAAAAATGTTAGAGATTTGCAAAAATGGGTTAGAAAGGGCAGAAAATGGGTATAAGGGGAGTAAAAACTGGCAAAAGTGTGTTGGAAATGTCCAAGAATGGCTGAGAAATGGCTAAGAATGGATAGAGGCGTAAGAGAAGAGCCAAAATGCCTTTGAAATGGGCAAAAATGGCAAAAAAAGGTTTAAGGATGTGCAAAACTGGCTTAGAAATGGCCAAAAATGGCCTAAAAAATGTTAGAGATTTGCAAACATGGGTCAGAAAGTTCCAAAAATGGGTATAAGGGGGTTATAAATTGGCAAAAGTGTGTTGGAAATGGCCAAAAAATGGCTTTAAAAAGGTTAGAAATGGCCAAAAATGGGTCACAAAGGGCTAAAAACGGCTTGAGAGGCGCAAGAGATCAGCAAAACTGGCTTAGAAATGGCCAAAAATGGCATTAAAAGTGTTAAGGATGTGCAAAACTGGCTTAGAAATGGCCAAAAATGGCCTAAAAAATGTTAGAGATTTGCAAACATGGGTTAGAAAGGGCAGAAAATGGGTATAAGGGGGTTATAAATTGGCAAAAGGGTGTTGGAAATGGCAAAAAAAGGCTTTAAAAAGGTTAGAAATGGCCAAAAATGGGTCACAAAGGGCTAAAAAACGGCTTGAGAGGCGCAAGAGATCAGCAAAACTGGCTTAGAAATGGCCAAAAATGGCATTAAAAGTGTTAGGGATGTGCAAAACTGGCTTAGAAACGGCCAGAATTGGCCCAAAAATAGTTAGGGATATGCAAAAATGGGTTAGAAAGGGCAGAAAATGGGTTTAAGGGGCTTAAAAATTGGCAAAAGTGTGTTGGAAATGGCCAAAAATGGCCTAAAAAATGTTAGAGATTTGCAAACATGGGTTAGAAAGGGCAGAAAATGGGTATAAGGGGAGTAAAAACTGGCAAAAGTGTGTTGGAAATGTCCAAGAATGGCTGAAAAATGGCTAAGAACGGATTGAGATGCGTAAGAGATGAGCCAAAATGGCTTTGGAATGGGCAAAAAAGGCAAAAAAAGCTTTAGGGGTGTGCAAAACTGGCTTAGAAACGGCCAGAATTGGCCCAGAAATAGTTAGGGATATGCAAAAATGGGTTAGAAAGGGCAGAAAATCAGTTTAAGGGGCTTAAAAATTGGCAAAAGTGTGTTGGAAATGGCCAAAAATGGCTTTAAAAAGGTTAGAAATGGCCAAAAATGGGTCACAAAGGGCTAAAAACGGCTTGAGAGGCGCAAGAGATCAGCAAAACTGGCTTAGAAATGGCCAAAAATGGCATTAAAAGTGTTAGGGATGTGCAAAACTGGCTTAGAAATGGCTAAAATTTTCCTAAAAATAGTTAGAAACGTGCAAAACTCGCTTAGATATGGCCCCAAATGCCTTAAAATAGGTTAGAAATGGCTTAGAAAAAGGTTAGAAATGGCCAAAAGAGGGTTTGAAATGGCTAAAAACGGTAAAAAATGGTAAGAGGTTAGAAAGGGCCAAAAAAGGCGTTAAGGGGGTTAAAAACAAGCAGAAAGGGTTAGATATGGCCAAAAATGGCTTAAAATTGGTTAGAAACGGCCCAAAACGGTTAAGAAATGGCCAAAGATTGCTTACAAATGGTTAGAGGTGAGCAAAAATGGCTCAGAAAGGGCCAAAAATGGCTTTAAGTGGGTTAAAAATGGGAAGAAATGTGTTGGAAATGGCCAAAACTGGCTTGAAAAGGTTAGAAGTGGCCAAAAAAGCCTCAAAAGCGGTTAGAAATGGGCAAACCTTGGTCAGAAATGGCGAAAAAACGGCTTAAAAGGGTTTCAAAATGAGCACAACTGGCTTAGAAATGGGGAAAAATGGCATGAAAAGGGTTAGGAATGTGCAAAACTGGCTTAGAAATGGCTAAAATTTTCCTAAAAATAGTTCGAGACGTGCAAAACTCGCTTAGATATGGCCCCAAATGCCTTAAAATAGGTTAGAAATGGCTTAGAAAAAGGTTAGAAATGGCCAAAAGAGGGTTTGAAATGGCTAAAAACGGGTTGAGAAAGGTAAGAGATGAGCAAAATTGGCTTAGAAAAGGCCAAAAATGGCATAAAAAGGGTAAGGGATGTGCAAAAAATGGGTTAGGAATGCCCAAAGTGGCTTAAAATAGGTTAGAAACAGTCAAAACCAGGTCAGAAATGACCAAAGATTGCTTAAAAATGGTTAGAGCTGAGCACAAATGGGTTAGAAAGGGCCAAAAATGGATTCAAGGGGTGAAAAACGGGCAAAAACTGTGTTGGAAATGGCCAAAAATGGCTTAAAATAGGTTAGAAACGGTCCAAAACGGTTAAGATATGGCCAAAGATTGCTTACAAATGGTTAGAGGTGAGCAAAAACGGCTCAGAAAGGGCCAAAAATGGCTTTAGGGGGGTTAAAACCGGGCAAAAATGGCTTAAAATACGTTAGAAAGGATCAAAAATGGGCATGAAATGGCCAAAGGTTGCTTACAAATGGTAAGAGGTTAGAAAGGGCCAAAAAAGGCATTAAGGGGTTTAAAAACAAGCAGAAAGGGTTAGATATGGCCAAAAATGGCTTAAAATTGGTTAGAAAAGTTCAAAAATGGGTGAGAAATGGCCAAAGATTGCTTACAAATGGTAAGAGGTGAGCAAAAATGGCTGAGAAAGGGCCAAAAATGGCTTTAAGGGGGTTAAAAATGGGAAGAAATGTGTTGGAAATGGCCAAAACTGGCATGAAAAGGTTAGAAGTGGCCAAAAAAGCCTCAAAAGCGGTTAGAAATGGGCAAACCTTGGTCAGAAATGGCGAAAAAACGGCTTAAAAGGGTTTAAAAATGAGCACAACTGCCTTAGAAATGGGGAAAAATGGCAAAAAAAGGTTTAGGGATGTGCAAAACTGGCTTGGAAATGGCCAAAAATGGCCTAAAAAATGTTAGAGATTTGCAAACATGGGTTAGAAAGGGCAGAAAATGGGTATAAGGGGGTTATAAATTGGCAAACGGGTGTTGGAAATGGCAAAAAATGGCTTTAAAAAGGTTAGAAATGGCCAAATATGGGTCACAAAGGGCTAAAAACGGCTTGAGAGGCGCAAGAGATCAGCAAAACTGGCTTAGAAATGGCCAAAAATGGCATTAAAAGTGTTAGGGATTTGCAAAACTGGCTTAGAAACGGCCAGAATTGGCCCAGAAATAGTTAGGGATGTGCAAAAATGGGTTAGAAAGGGCAGAAAATGGGTTTAAGTGGCTTAAAATTTGGCAAAAGTGTGTTGGAAATGGCCAAAAATGGCCTAAAAAATGTTAGAGATTTGCAAAAATGGGTTAGAAAGGGCAGAAAATGGGTATAAGGGGAGTAAAAACTGGCAAAAGTGTGTTGGAAATGTCCAAGAATGGCTGAGAAATGGCTAAGAATGGATAGAGGCGTAAGAGATGAGCCAAAATGCCTTTGAAATGGGCAAAAATGGCAAAAAAAGGTTTAGGGATGTGCAAAACTGGCTTAGAAATGGCCAAAAATGGCCTAAAAAATGTTAGAGATTTGCAAACATGGGTCAGAAAGGGCCTAAAATGGGTATAAGGGGGTTATAAATTGGCAAAAGGGTGTTGGAAATGGCCAAAAATGGCTTTAAAAAGGTTAGAAATGGCCAAAAATGGGTCACAAAGGGCTAAAAACGGCTTGAGAGGCGCAAGAGATCAGCAAAACTGGCTTAGAAATGGCCAAAAATGGCATTAAAAGTGTTAAGGATGTGCAAAACTGGCTTAGAAATGGCCAAAAATGGCCTAAAAAATGTTAGAGATTTGCAAACATGGGTTAGAAAGGGCAGAAAATGGGTATAAGGGGGTTATAAATTGGCAAAAGGGTGTTGGAAATGGCAAAAAATGGCTTTAAAAAGGTTAGAAATGGCCAAAAATGGGTCACAAAGGGCTAAAAACGGCTTGAGAGGCGCAAGAGATCAGCAAAACTGGCTTAGAAATGGCCAAAAATGGCATTAAAAGTGTTAGGGATGTGCAAAACTGGCTTAGAAACGGCCAGAATTGGCCCAGAAATAGTTAGGGATATGCAAAAATGGGTTAGAAAGGGCAGAAAATCAGTTTAAGGGGCTTAAAAATTGGCAAAAGTGTGTTGGAAATGGCCAAAAATGGCCTAAAAAATGTTAGAGATTTGCAAACATGGGTTAGAAAGGGCAGAAAATGGGTATAAGGGGAGTAAAAACTGGCAAAAGTGTGTTGGAAATGTCCAAGAATGGCTGAAAAATGGCTAAGAACGGATTGAGATGCGTAAGAGATGAGCCAAAATGGCTTTGGAATGGGCAAAAAAGGCAAAAAAAGCTTTAGGGGTGTGCAAAACTGGCTTAGAAACGGCCAGAATTGGCCCAGAAATAGTTAGGGATATGCAAAAATGGGTTAGAAAGGGCAGAAAATCAGTTTAAGGGGCTTAAAAATTGGCAAAAGTGTGTTGGAAATGGCCAAAAATGGCTTTAAAAAGGTTAGAAATGGCCAAATATGGGTCACAAAGGGCTAAAAACGGCTTGAGAGGCGCAAGAGATCAGCAAAACTGGCTTAGAAATGGCCAAAAATGGCATTAAAAGTGTTAGGGATGTGCAAAACTGGCTTAGAAATGGCTAAAATTTTCCTAAAAATAGTTAGAAACGTGCAAAACTCGCTTAGATATGGCCCCAAATGCCTTAAAATAGGTTAGAAATGGCTTAGAAAAAGGTTAGAAATGGCCAAAAGAGGGTTTGAAATGGCTAAAAACGGTAAAAAATGGTAAGAGGTTAGAAAGGGCCAAAAAAGGCGTTAAGGGGGTTAAAAACAAGCAGAAAGGGTTAGATATGGCCAAAAATGGCTTAAAATTGGTTAGAAACGGCCCAAAACGGTTAAGAAATGGCCAAAGATTGCTTACAAATGGTTAGAGGTGAGCAAAAATGGCTCAGAAAGGGCCAAAAATGGCTTTAAGGGGGTTAAAAATGGGAAGAAATGTGTTGGAAATGGCCAAAACTGGCTTGAAAAGGTTAGAAGTGGCCAAAAAAAGCCTCAAAAGCGGTTAGAAATGGGCAAACCTTGGTCAGAAATGGCGAAAAAACGGCTTAAAAGGGTTTCAAAATGAGCACAACTGGCTTAGAAATGGGGAAAAATGGCATGAAAAGGGTTAGGAATGTGCAAAACTGGCTTAGAAATGGCTAAAATTTTCCTAAAAATAGTTCGAGACGTGCAAAACTCGCTTAGATATGGCCCCAAATGCCTTAAAATAGGTTAGAAATGGCTTAGAAAAAGGTTAGAAATGGCCAAAAGAGGGTTTGAAATGGCTAAAAACGGGTTGAGAAAGGTAAGAGATGAGCAAAATTGGCTTAGAAAAGGCCAAAAATGGCATAAAAAGGGTAAGGGATGTGCAAAAAATGGGTTAGGAATGCCCAAAGTGGCTTAAAATAGGTTAGAAACAGTCAAAACCAGGTCAGAAATGACCAAAGATTGCTTAAAAATGGTTAGAGCTGAGCACAAATGGGTTAGAAAGGGCCAAAAATGGATTCAAGGGGTGAAAAACGGGCAAAAACTGTGTTGGAAATGGCCAAAAATGGCTTAAAATAGGTTAGAAACGGTCCAAAACGGTTAAGATATGGCCAAAGATTGCTTACAAATGGTTAGAGGTGAGCAAAAACGGCTCAGAAAGGGCCAAAAATGGCTTTAGGGGGGTTAAAACCGGGCAAAAATGGCTTAAAATACGTTAGAAAGGATCAAAAATGGGCATGAAATGGCCAAAGGTTGCTTACAAATGGTAAGAGGTTAGAAAGGGCCAAAAAAGGCATTAAGGGGTTTAAAAACAAGCAGAAAGGGTTAGATATGGCCAAAAATGGCTTAAAATTGGTTAGAAAAGTTCAAAAATGGGTGAGAAATGGCCAAAGATTGCTTACAAATGGTAAGAGGTGAGCAAAAATGGCTGAGAAAGGGCCAAAAATGGCTTTAAGGGGGTTAAAAATGGGAAGAAATGTGTTGGAAATGGCCAAAACTGGCATGAAAAGGTTAGAAGTGGCCAAAAAAGCCTCAAAAGCGGTTAGAAATGGGCAAACCTTGGTCAGAAATGGCGAAAAAACGGCTTAAAAGGGTTTAAAAATGAGCACAACTGCCTTAGAAATGGGGAAAAATGGCAAAAAAAGGTTTAGGGATGTGCAAAACTGGCTTGGAAATGGCCAAAAATGGCCTAAAAAATGTTAGAGATTTGCAAACATGGGTTAGAAAGGGCAGAAAATGGGTATAAGGGGGTTATAAATTGGCAAACGGGTGTTGGAAATGGCAAAAAAAGGCTTTAAAAAGGTTAGAAATGGCCAAAAATGGGTCACAAAGGGCTAAAAACGGCTTGAGAGGCGCAAGAGATCAGCAAAACTGGCTTAGAAATGGCCAAAAATGGCATTAAAAGTGTTAGGGATTTGCAAAACTGGCTTAGAAACGGCCAGAATTGGCCCAGAAATAGTTAGGGATGTGCAAAAATGGGTTAGAAAGGGCAGAAAATGGGTTTAAGTGGCTTAAAATTTGGCAAAAGTGTGTTGGAAATGGCCAAAAATGGCCTAAAAAATGTTAGAGATTTGCAAACATGGGTTAGAAAGGGCAGAAAATGGGTATAAGGGGAGTAAAAACTGGCAAAAGTGTGTTGGAAATGTCCAAGAATGGCTGAGAAATGGCTAAGAATGGATAGAGGCGTAAGAGATCAGCAAAACTGGCTTAGAAATGGCCAAAAATGGCAAAAAAAGGTTTAAGGATGTGCAAAACTGGCTTAGAAATGGCCAAAAATGGCATAAAAAATGTTAGAGATTTGCAAACATGGGTCAGAAAGTTCCAAAAATGGGTATAAGGGGTTTATAAATTGGCAAAAGTGTGTTGGAAATGGCCAAAAATGGCTTTAAAAAGGTTAGAAATGGCCAAAAATGGGTCACAAAGGGCTAAAAACGGCTTGAGAGGCGCAAGAGATCAGCAAAACTGGCTTAGAAATGGCCAAAAATGGCATGAAAAGTGTTAAGGATGTGCAAAACTGGCTTAGAAATGGCCAAAAATGGCCTAAAAAATGTTAGAGATTTGCAAACATGGGTTAGAAAGGGCAGAAAATGGGTATAAGGGGGTTATAAATTGGCAAAAGGGTGTTGGAAATGGCAAAAAATGGCTTTAAAAAGGTTAGAAATGGCCAAAAATGGGTCACAAAGGGCTAAAAACGGCTTGAGAGGCGCAAGAGATCAGCAAAACTGGCTTAGAAATGGCCAAAAATGGCATTAAAAGTGTTAGGGATGTGCAAAACTGGCTTAGAAACGGCCAGAATTGGCCCAAAAATAGTTAGGGATATGCAAAAATGGGTTAGAAAGGGCAGAAAATGGGTTTAAGGGGCTTAAAAATTGGCAAAAGTGTGTTGGAAATGGCCAAAAATGGCCTAAAAAAATGTTAGAGATTTGCAAACATGGGTTAGAAAGGGCAGAAAATGGGTATAAGGGGAGTAAAAACTGGCAAAAGTGTGTTGGAAATGTCCAAGAATGGCTGAAAAATGGCTAAGAACGGATTGAGATGCGTAAGAGATGAGCCAAAATGGCTTTGGAATGGGCAAAAAAGGCAAAAAAAAGCTTTAGGGTGTGCAAAACTGGCTTAGAAACTGGCCAGAAATGGCCCAGAAAATAGTTAGGGATATTGCAAAAATGGGTTAGAAAGGGCAGAAAATCAGTTTAAGGGGCTTAAAAATTGGCAAAAGTGTGTTGGAAATGGCCAAAAATGGCTTTAAAAAGGTTAGAAATGGCCAAAAATGGGTCACAAAGGGCTAAAAACGGCTTGAGAGGCGCAAGAGATCAGCAAAACTGGCTTAGAAATGGCCAAAAATGGCATTAAAAGTGTTAGGGATGTGCAAAACTGGCTTAGAAATGGCTAAAATTTTCCTAAAAATAGTTAGAAACGTGCAAAACTCGCTTAGATATGGCCCCAAATGCCTTAAAATAGGTTAGAAATGGCTTAGAAAAAGGTTAGAAATGGCCAAAAGAGGGTTTGAAATGGCTAAAAACGGTAAAAAATGGTAAGAGGTTAGAAAGGGCCAAAAAAGGCGTTAAGGGGGTTAAAAACAAGCAGAAAGGGTTAGATATGGCCAAAAATGGCTTAAAATTGGTTAGAAACGGCCCAAAACGGTTAAGAAATGGCCAAAGATTGCTTACAAATGGTTAGAGGTGAGCAAAAATGGCTCAGAAAGGGCCAAAAATGGCTTTAAGTGGGTTAAAAATGGGAAGAAATGTGTTGGAAATGGCCAAAACTGGCTTGAAAAGGTTAGAAGTGGCCAAAAAAGCCTCAAAAGCGGTTAGAAATGGGCAAACCTTGGTCAGAAATGGCGAAAAACGGCTTAAAAGGGTTTCAAAATGAGCACAACTGGCTTAGAAATGGGGAAAAATGGCATGAAAAGGGTTAGGAATGTGCAAAACTGGCTTAGAAATGGCTAAAATTTTCCTAAAAATAGTTCGAGACGTGCAAAACTCGCTTAGATATGGCCCCAAATGCCTTAAAATAGGTTAGAAATGGCTTAGAAAAAGGTTAGAAATGGCCAAAAGAGGGTTTGAAATGGCTAAAAACGGGTTGAGAAAGGTAAGAGATGAGCAAAATTGGCTTAGAAAAGGCCAAAAATGGCATAAAAAGGGTAAGGGATGTGCAAAAAATGGGTTAGGAATGCCCAAAGTGGCTTAAAATAGGTTAGAAACAGTCAAAACCAGGTCAGAAATGACCAAAGATTGCTTAAAAATGGTTAGAGCTGAGCACAAATGGGTTAGAAAGGGCCAAAAATGGATTCAAGGGGTGAAAAACGGGCAAAAACTGTGTTGGAAATGGCCAAAAATGGCTTAAAATAGGTTAGAAACGGTCCAAAACGGTTAAGATATGGCCAAAGATTGCTTACAAATGGTTAGAGGTGAGCAAAAACGGCTCAGAAAGGGCCAAAAATGGCTTTAGGGGGGTTAAAACCGGGCAAAAATGGCTTAAAATAAGTTAGAAAGGATCAAAAATGGGCATGAAATGGCCAAAGGTTGCTTACAAATGGTAAGAGGTTAGAAAGGGCCAAAAAAGGCATTAAGGGGTTTAAAAACAAGCAGAAAGGGTTAGATATGGCCAAAAATGGCTTAAAATTGGTTAGAAAAGTTCAAAAATGGGTGAGAAATGGCCAAAGATTGCTTACAAATGGTAAGAGGTGAGCAAAAATGGCTGAGAAAGGGCCAAAAATGGCTTTAAGGGGGTTAAAAATGGGAAGAAATGTGTTGGAAATGGCCAAAACTGGCATGAAAAGGTTAGAAGTGGCCAAAAAAGCCTCAAAAGCGGTTAGAAATGGGCAAACCTTGGTCAGAAATGGCGAAAAAACGGCTTAAAAGGGTTTAAAAATGAGCACAACTGCCTTAGAAATGGGGAAAAAATGGCAAAAAAAGGTTTAGGGATGTGCAAAACTGGCTTGGAAATGGCCAAAAATGGCCTAAAAAATGTTAGAGATTTGCAAACATGGGTTAGAAAGGGCAGAAAATGGGTATAAGGGGGTTATAAATTGGCAAACGGGTGTTGGAAATGGCAAAAAATGGCTTTAAAAAGGTTAGAAATGGCCAAAAATGGGTCACAAAGGGCTAAAAACGGCTTGAGAGGCGCAAGAGATCAGCAAAACTGGCTTAGAAATGGCCAAAAATGGCATTAAAAGTGTTAGGGATTTGCAAAACTGGCTTAGAAACGGCCAGAATTGGCCCAGAAATAGTTAGGGATGTGCAAAAATGGGTTAGAAAGGGCAGAAAATGGGTTTAAGTGGCTTAAAATTTGGCAAAAGTGTGTTGGAAATGGCCAAAAATGGCCTAAAAAATGTTAGAGATTTGCAAAAATGGGTTAGAAAGGGCAGAAAATGGGTATAAGGGGAGTAAAACTGGCAAAAGTGTGTTGGAAATGTCCAAGAATGGCTGAGAAATGGCTAAGAATGGATAGAGGCGTAAGAGAAGAGCCAAAATGCCTTTGAAATGGGCAAAAATGGCAAAAAAAGGTTTAAGGATGTGCAAAACTGGCTTAGAAATGGCCAAAAATGGCCTAAAAATGTTAGAGATTTGCAAACATGGGTCAGAAAGTTCCAAAAATGGGTATAAGGGGGTTATAAATTGGCAAAAGTGTGTTGGAAATGGCCAAAAATGGCTTTAAAAAGGTTAGAAATGGCCAAAAATGGGTCACAAAGGGCTAAAAACGGCTTGAGAGGCGCAAGAGATCAGCAAAACTGGCTTAGAAATGGCCAAAAATGGCATTAAAAGTGTTAAGGATGTGCAAAACTGGCTTAGAAATGGCCAAAAATGGCCTAAAAAATGTTAGAGATTTGCAAACATGGGTTAGAAAGGGCAGAAAATGGGTATAAGGGGGTTATAAATTGGCAAAAGTGTGTTGGAAATGGCAAAAAATGGCTTTAAAAAGGTTAGAAATGGCCAAAAATGGGTCACAAAGGGCTAAAAACGGCTTGAGAGGCGCAAGAGATCAGCAAAACTGGCTTAGAAATGGCGAAAAATGGCATTAAAAGTGTTAGGGATGTGCAAAACTGGCTTAGAAACGGCCAGAATTGGCACAGAAATAGTTAGGGATATGCAAAAATGGGTTAGAAAGGGCAGAAAATGGGTTTAAGGGGCTTAAAAATTGGCAAAAGTGTGTTGGAAATGGCCAAAAATGGCCTAAAAAATGTTAGAGATTTGCAAACATGGGTTAGAAAGGGCAGAAAATGGGTATAAGGGGAGTAAAAACTGGCAAAAGTGTGTTGGAAATGTCCAAGAATGGCTGAAAAATGGCTAAGAACGGATTGAGATGCGTAAGAGATGAGCCAAAATGGCTTTGGAATGGGCAAAAAAGGCAAAAAAAGCTTTAGGGGTGTGCAAAACTGGCTTAGAAACGGCCAGAATTGGCCCAGAAATAGTTAGGGATATGCAAAAATGGGTTAGAAAGGGCAGAAAATCAGTTTAAGGGGCTTAAAAATTGGCAAAAGTGTGTTGGAAATGGCCAAAAATGGCTTTAAAAAGGTTAGAAATGGCCAAAAATGGGTCACAAAGGGCTAAAAACGGCTTGAGAGGCGCAAGAGATCAGCAAAACTGGCTTAGAAATGGCCAAAAATGGCATTAAAAGTGTTAGGGATGTGCAAAACTGGCTTAGAAATGGCTAAAATTTTCCTAAAAATAGTTAGAAACGTGCAAAACTCGCTTAGATATGGCCCCAAATGCCTTAAAATAGGTTAGAAATGGCTTAGAAAAAGGTTAGAAATGGCCAAAAGAGGGTTTGAAATGGCTAAAAACGGTAAAAAATGGTAAGAGGTTAGAAAGGGCCAAAAAAGGCGTTAAGGGGGTTAAAAACAAGCAGAAAGGGTTAGATATGGCCAAAAATGGCTTAAAATTGGTTAGAAACGGCCCAAAACGGTTAAGAAATGGCCAAAGATTGCTTACAAATGGTTAGAGGTGAGCAAAAATGGCTCAGAAAGGGCCAAAAATGGCTTTAAGTGGGTTAAAAATGGGAAGAAATGTGTTGGAAATGGCCAAAACTGGCTTGAAAAGGTTAGAAGTGGCCAAAAAAGCCTCAAAAGCGGTTAGAAATGGGCAAACCTTGGTCAGAAATGGCGAAAAAACGGCTTAAAAGGGTTTCAAAATGAGCACAACTGGCTTAGAAATGGGGAAAAATGGCATGAAAAGGGTTAGGAATGTGCAAAACTGGCTTAGAAATGGCTAAAATTTTCCTAAAAATAGTTCGAGACGTGCAAAACTCGCTTAGATATGGCCCCAAATGCCTTAAAATAGGTTAGAAATGGCTTAGAAAAAGGTTAGAAATGGCCAAAAGAGGGTTTGAAATGGCTAAAAACGGGTTGAGAAAGGTAAGAGATGAGCAAAATTGGCTTAGAAAAGGCCAAAAATGGCATAAAAAGGGTAAGGGATGTGCAAAAAATGGGTTAGGAATGCCCAAAGTGGCTTAAAATAGGTTAGAAACAGTCAAAACCAGGTCAGAAATGACCAAAGATTGCTTAAAAATGGTTAGAGCTGAGCACAAATGGGTTAGAAAGGGCCAAAAATGGATTCAAGGGGTGAAAAACGGGCAAAAACTGTGTTGGAAATGGCCAAAAATGGCTTAAAATAGGTTAGAAACGGTCCAAAACGGTTAAGATATGGCCAAAGATTGCTTACAAATGGTTAGAGGTGAGCAAAAACGGCTCAGAAAGGGCCAAAAATGGCTTTAGGGGGGTTAAAACCGGGCAAAAATGGCTTAAAATACGTTAGAAAGGATCAAAAATGGGCATGAAATGGCCAAAGGTTGCTTACAAATGGTAAGAGGTTAGAAAGGGCCAAAAAAGGCATTAAGGGGTTTAAAAACAAGCAGAAAGGGTTAGATATGGCCAAAAATGGCTTAAAATTGGTTAGAAAAGTTCAAAAATGGGTGAGAAATGGCCAAAGATTGCTTACAAATGGTAAGAGGTGAGCAAAAATGGCTGAGAAAGGGCCAAAAATGGCTTTAAGGGGGTTAAAAATGGGAAGAAATGTGTTGGAAATGGCCAAAACTGGCATGAAAAGGTTAGAAGTGGCCAAAAAAGCCTCAAAAGCGGTTAGAAATGGGCAAACCTTGGTCAGAAATGGCGAAAAAACGGCTTAAAAGGGTTTAAAAATGAGCACAACTGCCTTAGAAATGGGGAAAAAATGGCAAAAAAAGGTTTAGGGATGTGCAAAACTGGCTTGGAAATGGCCAAAAATGGCCTAAAAAATGTTAGAGATTTGCAAACATGGGTTAGAAAGGGCAGAAAATGGGTATAAGGGGGTTATAAATTGGCAAACGGGTGTTGGAAATGGCAAAAAAAGGCTTTAAAAAGGTTAGAAATGGCCAAATATGGGTCACAAAGGGCTAAAAACGGCTTGAGAGGCGCAAGAGATCAGCAAAACTGGCTTAGAAATGGCGAAAAATGGCATTAAAAGTGTTAGGGATTTGCAAAACTGGCTTAGAAACGGCCAGAATTGGCACAGAAATAGTTAGGGATGTGCAAAAATGGGTTAGAAAGGGCAGAAAATGGGTTTAAGTGGCTTAAAATTTGGCAAAAGTGTGTTGGAAATGGCCAAAAATGGCCTAAAAAATGTTAGAGATTTGCAAAAATGGGTTAGAAAGGGCAGAAAATGGGTATAAGGGGAGTAAAAACTGGCAAAAGTGTGTTGGAAATGTCCAAGAATGGCTGAGAAATGGCTAAGAATGGATAGAGGCGTAAGAGAAGAGCCAAAATGCCTTTGAAATGGGCAAAAATGGCAAAAAAAAGGTTTAAGGATGTGCAAAACTGGCTTAGAAATGGCCAAAAATGGCCTAAAAAATGTTAGAGATTTGCAAACATGGGTCAGAAAGTTCCAAAAATGGGTATAAGGGGGTTATAAATTGGCAAAAGTGTGTTGGAAATGGCCAAAAATGGCTTTAAAAAGGTTAGAAATGGCCAAAAATGGGTCACAAAGGGCTAAAAACGGCTTGAGAGGCGCAAGAGATCAGCAAAACTGGCTTAGAAATGGCCAAAAATGGCATTAAAAGTGTTAAGGATGTGCAAAACTGGCTTAGAAATGGCCAAAAATGGCCTAAAAAATGTTAGAGATTTGCAAACATGGGTTAGAAAGGGCAGAAAATGGGTATAAGGGGGTTATAAATTGGCAAAAGGGTGTTGGAAATGGCAAAAAAAGGCTTTAAAAAGGTTAGAAATGGCCAAAAATGGGTCACAAAGGGCTAAAAACGGCTTGAGAGGCGCAAGAGATCAGCAAAACTGGCTTAGAAATGGCCAAAAATGGCATTAAAAGTGTTAGGGATGTGCAAAACTGGCTTAGAAACGGCCAGAATTGGCACAGAAATAGTTAGGGATGTGCAAAAATGGGTTAGAAAGGGCAGAAAATGGGTTTAAGGGGCTTAAAAATTGGCAAAAGTGTGTTGGAAATGGCCAAAAATGGCCTAAAAAATGTTAGAGATTTGCAAACATGGGTTAGAAAGGGCAGAAAATGGGTATAAGGGGAGTAAAAACTGGCAAAAGTGTGTTGGAAATGTCCAAGAATGGCTGAAAAATGGCTAAGAACGGATTGAGATGCGTAAGAGATGAGCCAAAATGGCTTTGGAATGGGCAAAAAAGGCAAAAAAAGCTTTAGGGGTGTGCAAAACTGGCTTAGAAACGGCCAGAATTGGCCCAGAAATAGTTAGGGATATGCAAAAATGGGTTAGAAAGGGCAGAAAATCAGTTTAAGGGGCTTAAAAATTGGCAAAAGTGTGTTGGAAATGGCCAAAAATGGCTTTAAAAAGGTTAGAAATGGCCAAAAATGGGTCACAAAGGGCTAAAAAACGGCTTGAGAGGCGCAAGAGATCAGCAAAACTGGCTTAGAAATGGCCAAAAATGGCATTAAAAGTGTTAGGGATGTGCAAAACTGGCTTAGAAATGGCTAAAATTTTCCTAAAAATAGTTAGAAACGTGCAAAACTCGCTTAGATATGGCCCCAAATGCCTTAAAATAGGTTAGAAATGGCTTAGAAAAAGGTTAGAAATGGCCAAAAGAGGGTTTGAAATGGCTAAAAACGGTAAAAAATGGTAAGAGGTTAGAAAGGGCCAAAAAAGGCGTTAAGGGGGTTAAAAACAAGCAGAAAGGGTTAGATATGGCCAAAAATGGCTTAAAATTGGTTAGAAACGGCCCAAAACGGTTAAGAAATGGCCAAAGATTGCTTACAAATGGTTAGAGGTGAGCAAAAATGGCTCAGAAAGGGCCAAAAATGGCTTTAAGGGGGTTAAAAATGGGAAGAAATGTGTTGGAAATGGCCAAAACTGGCTTGAAAAGGTTAGAAGTGGCCAAAAAAGCCTCAAAAGCGGTTAGAAATGGGCAAACCTTGGTCAGAAATGGCGAAAAAACGGCTTAAAAGGGTTTCAAAATGAGCACAACTGGCTTAGAAATGGGGAAAAATGGCATGAAAAGGGTTAGGAATGTGCAAAACTGGCTTAGAAATGGCTAAAATTTTCCTAAAAATAGTTCGAGACGTGCAAAACTCGCTTAGATATGGCCCCAAATGCCTTAAAATAGGTTAGAAATGGCTTAGAAAAAGGTTAGAAATGGCCAAAAGAGGGTTTGAAATGGCTAAAAACGGGTTGAGAAAGGTAAGAGATGAGCAAAATTGGCTTAGAAAAGGCCAAAAATGGCATAAAAAGGGTAAGGGATGTGCAAAAAATGGGTTAGGAATGCCCAAAGTGGCTTAAAATAGGTTAGAAACAGTCAAAACCAGGTCAGAAATGACCAAAGATTGCTTAAAAATGGTTAGAGCTGAGCACAAATGGGTTAGAAAGGGCCAAAAATGGATTCAAGGGGTGAAAAACGGGCAAAAACTGTGTTGGAAATGGCCAAAAATGGCTTAAAATAGGTTAGAAACGGTCCAAAACGGTTAAGATATGGCCAAAGATTGCTTACAAATGGTTAGAGGTGAGCAAAAACGGCTCAGAAAGGGCCAAAAATGGCTTTAGGGGGGTTAAAACCGGGCAAAAATGGCTTAAAATACGTTAGAAAGGATCAAAAATGGGCATGAAATGGCCAAAGGTTGCTTACAAATGGTAAGAGGTTAGAAAGGGCCAAAAAAGGCATTAAGGGGTTTAAAAACAAGCAGAAAGGGTTAGATATGGCCAAAAATGGCTTAAAATTGGTTAGAAAAGTTCAAAAATGGGTGAGAAATGGCCAAAGATTGCTTACAAATGGTAAGAGGTGAGCAAAAATGGCTGAGAAAGGGCCAAAAATGGCTTTAAGGGGGTTAAAAATGGGAAGAAATGTGTTGGAAATGGCCAAAACTGGCATGAAAAGGTTAGAAGTGGCCAAAAAAAGCCTCAAAAGCGGTTAGAAATGGGCAAACCTTGGTCAGAAATGGCGAAAAAACGGCTTAAAAGGGTTTAAAAATGAGCACAACTGCCTTAGAAATGGGGAAAAATGGCAAAAAAAGGTTTAGGGATGTGCAAAACTGGCTTGGAAATGGCCAAAAATGGCCTAAAAAATGTTAGAGATTTGCAAACATGGGTTAGAAAGGGCAGAAAATGGGTATAAGGGGGTTATAAATTGGCAAAAGGGTGTTGGAAATGGCAAAAAAAGGCTTTAAAAAGGTTAGAAATGGCCAAAAATGGGTCACAAAGGGCTAAAAACGGCTTGAGAGGCGCAAGAGATCAGCAAAACTGGCTTAGAAATGGCGAAAAATGGCATTAAAAGTGTTAGGGATTTGCAAAACTGGCTTAGAAACGGCCAGAATTGGCCCAGAAATAGTTAGGGATGTGCAAAAATGGGTTAGAAAGGGCAGAAAATGGGTTTAAGTGGCTTAAAATTTGGCAAAAGTGTGTTGGAAATGGCCAAAAATGGCCTAAAAAATGTTAGAGATTTGCAAACATGGGTTAGAAAGGGCAGAAAATGGGTATAAGGGGAGTAAAAACTGGCAAAAGTGTGTTGGAAATGTCCAAGAATGGCTGAGAAATGGCTAAGAATGGATAGAGGCGTAAGAGATGAGCCAAAATGCCTTTGAAATGGGCAAAAATGGCAAAAAAAGGTTTAGGGATGTGCAAAACTGGCTTAGAAATGGCCAAAAATGGCCTAAAAAATGTTAGAGATTTGCAAACATGGGTCAGAAAGTTCCAAAAATGGGTATAAGGGGGTTATAAATTGGCAAAAGGGTGTTGGAAATGGCAAAAAATGGCTTTAAAAAGGTTAGAAATGGCCAAAAATGGGTCACAAAGGGCTAAAAACGGCTTGAGAGGCGCAAGAGATCAGCAAAACTGGCTTAGAAATGGCCAAAAATGGCATGAAAAGTGTTAAGGATGTGCAAAACTGGCTTAGAAATGGCCAAAAATGGCCTAAAAAATGTTAGAGATTTGCAAACATGGGTTAGAAAGGGCAGAAAATGGGTATAAGGGGGTTATAAATTGGCAAAAGGGTGTTGGAAATGGCAAAAAATGGCTTTAAAAAGGTTAGAAATGGCCAAAAATGGGTCACAAAGGGCTAAAAACGGCTTGAGAGGCGCAAGAGATCAGCAAAACTGGCTTAGAAATGGCCAAAAATGGCATTAAAAGTGTTAGGGATTTGCAAAACTGGCTTAGAAACGGCCAGAATTGGCCCAAAAATAGTTAGGGATATGCAAAAATGGGTTAGAAAGGGCAGAAAATGGGTTTAAGGGGCTTAAAAATTGGCAAAAGTGTGTTGGAAATGGCCAAAAATGGCCTAAAAAATGTTAGAGATTTGCAAACATGGGTTAGAAAGGGCAGAAAATGGGTATAAGGGGAGTAAAAACTGGCAAAAGTGTGTTGGAAATGTCCAAGAATGGCTGAAAAATGGCTAAGAACGGATTGAGATGCGTAAGAGATGAGCCAAAATGGCTTTGGAATGGGCAAAAAAGGCAAAAAAAGCTTTAGGGGTGTGCAAAACTGGCTTAGAAACGGCCAGAATTGGCCCAGAAATAGTTAGGGATATGCAAAAATGGGTTAGAAAGGGCAGAAAATCAGTTTAAGGGGCTTAAAAATTGGCAAAAGTGTGTTGGAAATGGCCAAAAATGGCTTTAAAAAGGTTAGAAATGGCCAAAAATGGGTCACAAAGGGCTAAAAACGGCTTGAGAGGCGCAAGAGATCAGCAAAACTGGCTTAGAAATGGCCAAAAATGGCATTAAAAGTGTTAGGGATGTGCAAAACTGGCTTAGAAATGGCTAAAATTTTCCTAAAAATAGTTAGAAACGTGCAAAACTCGCTTAGATATGGCCCCAAATGCCTTAAAATAGGTTAGAAATGGCTTAGAAAAAGGTTAGAAATGGCCAAAAGAGGGTTTGAAATGGCTAAAAACGGTAAAAAATGGTAAGAGGTTAGAAAGGGCCAAAAAAGGCGTTAAGGGGGTTAAAAACAAGCAGAAAGGGTTAGATATGGCCAAAAATGGCTTAAAATTGGTTAGAAACGGCCCAAAACGGTTAAGAAATGGCCAAAGATTGCTTACAAATGGTTAGAGGTGAGCAAAAATGGCTCAGAAAGGGCCAAAAATGGCTTTAAGGGGGTTAAAAATGGGAAGAAATGTGTTGGAAATGGCCAAAACTGGCTTGAAAAGGTTAGAAGTGGCCAAAAAAGCCTCAAAAGCGGTTAGAAATGGGCAAACCTTGGTCAGAAATGGCGAAAAACGGCTTAAAAGGGTTTCAAAATGAGCACAACTGGCTTAGAAATGGGGAAAAATGGCATGAAAAGGGTTAGGAATGTGCAAAACTGGCTTAGAAATGGCTAAAATTTTCCTAAAAATAGTTAGAGACGTGCAAAACTCGCTTAGATATGGCCCCAAATGCCTTAAAATAGGTTAGAAATGGCTTAGAAAAAGGTTAGAAATGGCCAAAAGAGGGTTTGAAATGGCTAAAAACGGGTTGAGAAAGGTAAGAGATGAGCAAAATTGGCTTAGAAAAGGCCAAAAATGGCATAAAAAGGGTAAGGGATGTGCAAAAAATGGGTTAGGAATGCCCAAAGTGGCTTAAAATAGGTTAGAAACAGTCAAAACCAGGTCAGAAATGACCAAAGATTGCTTAAAAATGGTTAGAGCTGAGCACAAATGGGTTAGAAAGGGCCAAAAATGGATTCAAGGGGTGAAAAACGGGCAAAAACTGTGTTGGAAATGGCCAAAAATGGCTTAAAATAGGTTAGAAACGGTCCAAAACGGTTAAGATATGGCCAAAGATTGCTTACAAATGGTTAGAGGTGAGCAAAAACGGCTCAGAAAGGGCCAAAAATGGCTTTAGGGGGGTTAAAACCGGGCAAAAATGGCTTAAAATAAGTTAGAAAGGATCAAAAATGGGCATGAAATGGCCAAAGGTTGCTTACAAATGGTAAGAGGTTAGAAAGGGCCAAAAAAGGCGTTAAGGGGTTTAAAAACAAGCAGAAAGGGTTAGATATGGCCAAAAATGGCTTAAAATTGGTTAGAAAAGTTCAAAAATGGGTGAGAAATGGCCAAAGATTGCTTACAAATGGTAAGAGGTGAGCAAAAATGGCTCAGAAAGGGCCAAAAATGGCTTTAAGGGGGTTAAAAATGGGAAGAAATGTGTTGGAAATGGCCAAAACTGGCTTGAAAAGGTTAGAAGTGGCCAAAAAAGCCTCAAAAGCGGTTAGAAATGGGCAAACCTTGGTCAGAAATGGCGAAAAAACGGCTTAAAAGGGTTTAAAAATGAGCACAACTGCCTTAGAAATGGGGAAAAATGGCAAAAAAAGGTTTAGGGATGTGCAAAACTGGCTTGGAAATGGCCAAAAATGGCCTAAAAAATGTTAGAGATTTGCAAACATGGGTTAGAAAGGGCAGAAAATGGGTATAAGGGGGTTATAAATTGGCAAAAGGGTGTTGGAAATGGCAAAAAATGGCTTTAAAAAGGTTAGAAATGGCCAAATATGGGTCACAAAGGGCTAAAAACGGCTTGAGAGGCGCAAGAGATCAGCAAAACTGGCTTAGAAATGGCCAAAAATGGCATTAAAAGTGTTAGGGATGTGCAAAACTGGCTTAGAAACGGCCAGAATTGGCCCAGAAATAGTTAGGGATGTGCAAAAATGGGTTAGAAAGGGCAGAAAATGGGTTTAAGTGGCTTAAAATTTGGCAAAAGTGTGTTGGAAATGGCCAAAAATGGCCTAAAAAATGTTAGAGATTTGCAAACATGGGTTAGAAAGGGCAGAAAATGGGTATAAGGGGAGTAAAAACTGGCAAAAGTGTGTTGGAAATGTCCAAGAATGGCTGAGAAATGGCTAAGAATGGATAGAGGCGTAAGAGATCAGCAAAACTGGCTTAGAAATGGGCAAAAATGGCAAAAAAAGGTTTAGGGATGTGCAAAACTGGCTTAGAAATGGCCAAAAATGGCCTAAAAAATGTTAGAGATTTGCAAACATGGGTCAGAAAGTTCCAAAAATGGGTATAAGGGGGTTATAAATTGGCAAAAGTGTGTTGGAAATGGCCAAAAATGGCTTTAAAAAGGTTAGAAATGGCCAAAAATGGGTCACAAAGGGCTAAAAACGGCTTGAGAGGCGCAAGAGATCAGCAAAACTGGCTTAGAAATGGCCAAAAATGGCATTAAAAGTGTTAAGGATGTGCAAAACTGGCTTAGAAATGGCCAAAAATGGCCTAAAAAATGTTAGAGATTTGCAAACATGGGTTAGAAAGGGCAGAAAATGGGTATAAGGGGGTTATAAATTGGCAAAAGGGTGTTGGAAATGGCAAAAAATGGCTTTAAAAAGGTTAGAAATGGCCAAAAATGGGTCACAAAGGGCTAAAAACGGCTTGAGAGGCGCAAGAGATCAGCAAAACTGGCTTAGAAATGGCCAAAAATGGCATTAAAAGTGTTAGGGATGTGCAAAACTGGCTTAGAAACGGCCAGAATTGGCCCAAAATAGTTAGGGATATGCAAAAATGGGTTAGAAAGGGCAGAAAATGGGTATAAGGGGGTTATAAATTGGCAAAAGTGTGTTGGAAATGGCCAAAAATGGCCTAAAAAATGTTAGAGATTTGCAAACATGGGTTAGAAAGGGCAGAAAATGGGTATAAGGGGAGTAAAAACTGGCAAAAGTGTGTTGGAAATGTCCAAGAATGGCTGAAAAATGGCTAAGAACGGATTGAGATGCGTAAGAGATGAGCCAAAATGGCTTTGGAATGGGCAAAAAAGGCAAAAAAAGCTTTAGGGGTGTGCAAAACTGGCTTAGAAACGGCCAGAATTGGCCCAGAAATAGTTAGGGATATGCAAAAATGGGTTAGAAAGGGCAGAAAATCAGTTTAAGGGGCTTAAAAATTGGCAAAAGTGTGTTGGAAATGGCAAAAAATGGCTTTAAAAAGGTTAGAAATGGCCAAAAATGGGTCACAAAGGGCTAAAAACGGCTTGAGAGGCGCAAGAGATCAGCAAAACTGGCTTAGAAATGGCCAAAAATGGCATTAAAAGTGTTAGGGATGTGCAAAACTGGCTTAGAAATGGCTAAAATTTTCCTAAAAATAGTTAGAAACGTGCAAAACTCGCTTAGATATGGCCCCAAATGCCTTAAAATAGGTTAGAAATGGCTTAGAAAAAGGTTAGAAATGGCCAAAAGAGGGTTTGAAATGGCTAAAAACGGTAAAAAATGGTAAGAGGTTAGAAAGGGCCAAAAAAGGCGTTAAGGGGGTTAAAAACAAGCAGAAAGGGTTAGATATGGCCAAAAATGGCTTAAAATTGGTTAGAAACGGCCCAAAACGGTTAAGAAATGGCCAAAGATTGCTTACAAATGGTTAGAGGTGAGCAAAAATGGCTCAGAAAGGGCCAAAAATGGCTTTAAGTGGGTTAAAAATGGGAAGAAATGTGTTGGAAATGGCCAAAACTGGCTTGAAAAGGTTAGAAGTGGCCAAAAAAGCCTCAAAAGCGGTTAGAAATGGGCAAACCTTGGTCAGAAATGGCGAAAAAAACGGCTTAAAAGGGTTTCAAAATGAGCACAACTGGCTTAGAAATGGGGAAAAATGGCATGAAAAGGGTTAGGAATGTGCAAAACTGGCTTAGAAATGGCTAAAATTTTCCTAAAAATAGTTCGAGACGTGCAAAACTCGCTTAGATATGGCCCCAAATGCCTTAAAATAGGTTAGAAATGGCTTAGAAAAAGGTTAGAAATGGCCAAAAGAGGGTTTGAAATGGCTAAAAACGGGTTGAGAAAGGTAAGAGATGAGCAAAATTGGCTTAGAAAAGGCCAAAAATGGCATAAAAAGGGTAAGGGATGTGCAAAAAATGGGTTAGGAATGCCCAAAGTGGCTTAAAATAGGTTAGAAACAGTCAAAACCAGGTCAGAAATGACCAAAGATTGCTTAAAAATGGTTAGAGCTGAGCACAAATGGGTTAGAAAGGGCCAAAAATGGATTCAAGGGGTGAAAAACGGGCAAAAACTGTGTTGGAAATGGCCAAAAATGGCTTAAAATAGGTTAGAAACGGTCCAAAACGGTTAAGATATGGCCAAAGATTGCTTACAAATGGTTAGAGGTGAGCAAAAACGGCTCAGAAAGGGCCAAAAATGGCTTTAGGGGGGTTAAAACCGGGCAAAAATGGCTTAAAATACGTTAGAAAGGATCAAAAATGGGCATGAAATGGCCAAAGGTTGCTTACAAATGGTAAGAGGTTAGAAAGGGCCAAAAAAGGCATTAAGGGGTTTAAAAACAAGCAGAAAGGGTTAGATATGGCCAAAAATGGCTTAAAATTGGTTAGAAAAGTTCAAAAATGGGTGAGAAATGGCCAAAGATTGCTTACAAATGGTAAGAGGTGAGCAAAAATGGCTGAGAAAGGGCCAAAAATGGCTTTAAGGGGGTTAAAAATGGGAAGAAATGTGTTGGAAATGGCCAAAACTGGCTTGAAAAGGTTAGAAGTGGCCAAAAAAGCCTCAAAAGCGGTTAGAAATGGGCAAACCTTGGTCAGAAATGGCGAAAAAACGGCTTAAAAGGGTTTAAAAATGAGCACAACTGCCTTAGAAATGGGGAAAAATGGCAAAAAAAGGTTTAGGGATGTGCAAAACTGGCTTGGAAATGGCCAAAAATGGCCTAAAAAATGTTAGAGATTTGCAAACATGGGTTAGAAAGGGCAGAAAATGGGTATAAGGGGGTTATAAATTGGCAAACGGGTGTTGGAAATGGCAAAAAAAGGCTTTAAAAAGGTTAGAAATGGCCAAAAATGGGTCACAAAGGGCTAAAAACGGCTTGAGAGGCGCAAGAGATCAGCAAAACTGGCTTAGAAATGGCCAAAAATGGCATTAAAAGTGTTAGGGATTTGCAAAACTGGCTTAGAAACGGCCAGAATTGGCCCAGAAATAGTTAGGGATGTGCAAAAATGGGTTAGAAAGGGCAGAAAATGGGTTTAAGGGGCTTAAAAATTGGCAAAAGTGTGTTGGAAATGGCCAAAAATGGCCTAAAAAATGTTAGAGATTTGCAAACATGGGTTAGAAAGGGCAGAAAATGGGTATAAGGGGAGTAAAACTGGCAAAAGTGTGTTGGAAATGTCCAAGAATGGCTGAGAAATGGCTAAGAATGGATAGAGGCGTAAGAGAAGAGCCAAAATGCCTTTGAAATGGGCAAAAAATGGCAAAAAAAGGTTTAAGGATGTGCAAAACTGGCTTAGAAATGGCCAAAAATGGCCTAAAAAATGTTAGAGATTTGCAAACATGGGTCAGAAAGGGCCTAAAATGGGTATAAGGGGTTTATAAATTGGCAAAAGGGTGTTGGAAATGGCCAAAAATGGCTTTAAAAAGGTTAGAAATGGCCAAAAATGGGTCACAAAGGGCTAAAAACGGCTTGAGAGGCGCAAGAGATCAGCAAAACTGGCTTAGAAATGGCCAAAAATGGCATTAAAAGTGTTAAGGATGTGCAAAACTGGCTTAGAAATGGCCAAAAATGGCCTAAAAAATGTTAGAGATTTGCAAACATGGGTTAGAAAGGGCAGAAAATGGGTATAAGGGGGTTATAAATTGGCAAAAGGGTGTTGGAAATGGCAAAAAATGGCTTTAAAAAGGTTAGAAATGGCCAAAAATGGGTCACAAAGGGCTAAAAACGGCTTGAGAGGCGCAAGAGATCAGCAAAACTGGCTTAGAAATGGCCAAAAATGGCATTAAAAGTGTTAGGGATGTGCAAAACTGGCTTAGAAACGGCCAGAATTGGCCCAGAAATAGTTAGGGATATGCAAAAATGGGTTAGAAAGGGCAGAAAATGGGTTTAAGGGGCTTAAAAATTGGCAAAAGTGTGTTGGAAATGGCCAAAAATGGCCTAAAAAATGTTAGAGATTTGCAAACATGGGTTAGAAAGGGCAGAAAATGGGTATAAGGGGAGTAAAAACTGGCAAAAGTGTGTTGGAAATGTCCAAGAATGGCTGAAAAATGGCTAAGAACGGATTGAGATGCGTAAGAGATGAGCCAAAATGGCTTTGGAATGGGCAAAAAAGGCAAAAAAAGCTTTAGGGGTGTGCAAAACTGGCTTAGAAACGGCCAGAATTGGCCCAGAAATAGTTAGGGATATGCAAAAATGGGTTAGAAAGGGCAGAAAATCAGTTTAAGGGGCTTAAAAATTGGCAAAAGTGTGTTGGAAATGGCCAAAAATGGCTTTAAAAAGGTTAGAAATGGCCAAAATGGGTCACAAAGGGCTAAAAACGGCTTGAGAGGCGCAAGAGATCAGCAAAACTGGCTTAGAAATGGCCAAAAATGGCATTAAAAGTGTTAGGGATGTGCAAAACTGGCTTAGAAATGGCTAAAATTTTCCTAAAAATAGTTAGAAACGTGCAAAACTCGCTTAGATATGGCCCCAAATGCCTTAAAATAGGTTAGAAATGGCTTAGAAAAAGGTTAGAAATGGCCAAAAGAGGGTTTGAAATGGCTAAAAACGGTAAAAAATGGTAAGAGGTTAGAAAGGGCCAAAAAAGGCGTTAAGGGGGTTAAAAACAAGCAGAAAGGGTTAGATATGGCCAAAAATGGCTTAAAATTGGTTAGAAACGGCCCAAAACGGTTAAGAAATGGCCAAAGATTGCTTACAAATGGTTAGAGGTGAGCAAAAATGGCTCAGAAAGGGCCAAAAATGGCTTTAAGTGGGTTAAAAATGGGAAGAAATGTGTTGGAAATGGCCAAAACTGGCTTGAAAAGGTTAGAAGTGGCCAAAAAAGCCTCAAAAGCGGTTAGAAATGGGCAAACCTTGGTCAGAAATGGCGAAAAAACGGCCTTAAAAGGGTTTCAAAATGAGCACAACTGGCTTAGAAATGGGGGAAAAATGGCATGAAAAGGGTTAGGAATGTGCAAAACTGGCTTAGAAATGGCTAAAATTTTCCTAAAAATAGTTCGAGACGTGCAAAACTCGCTTAGATATGGCCCCAAATGCCTTAAAATAGGTTAGAAATGGCTTAGAAGAAGGTTAGAAATGGCCAAAAGAGGGTTTGAAATGGCTAAAAACGGGTTGAGAAAGGTAAGAGATGAGCAAAATTGGCTTAGAAAAGGCCAAAAATGGCATAAAAAGGGTAAGGGATGTGCAAAAAATGGGTTAGGAATGCCCAAAGTGGCTTAAAATAGGTTAGAAACAGTCAAAACCAGGTCAGAAATGACCAAAGATTGCTTAAAAATGGTTAGAGCTGAGCACAAATGGGTTAGAAAGGGCCAAAAATGGATTCAAGGGGTGAAAAACGGGCAAAAACTGTGTTGGAAATGGCCAAAAATGGCTTAAAATAGGTTAGAAACGGTCCAAAACGGTTAAGATATGGCCAAAGATTGCTTACAAATGGTTAGAGGTGAGCAAAAACGGCTCAGAAAGGGCCAAAAATGGCTTTAGGGGGGTTAAAACCGGGCAAAAATGGCTTAAAATACGTTAGAAAGGATCAAAAATGGGCATGAAATGGCCAAAGGTTGCTTACAAATGGTAAGAGGTTAGAAAGGGCCAAAAAAGGCATTAAGGGGTTTAAAAACAAGCAGAAAGGGTTAGATATGGCCAAAAATAGCTTAAAATTGGTTAGAAAAGTTCAAAAATGGGTGAGAAATGGCCAAAGATTGCTTACAAATGGTAAGAGGTGAGCAAAAATGGCTGAGAAAGGGCCAAAAATGGCTTTAAGGGGGTTAAAAATGGGAAGAAATGTGTTGGAAATGGCCAAAACTGGCATGAAAAGGTTAGAAGTGGCCAAAAAAGCCTCAAAAGCGGTTAGAAATGGGCAAACCTTGGTCAGAAATGGCGAAAAAACGGCTTAAAAGGGTTTAAAAATGAGCACAACTGCCTTAGAAATGGGGAAAAATGGCAAAAAAAGGTTTAGGGATGTGCAAAACTGGCTTGGAAATGGCCAAAAATGGCCTAAAAAATGTTAGAGATTTGCAAACATGGGTTAGAAAGGGCAGAAAATGGGTATAAGGGGGTTATAAATTGGCAAAAGGGTGTTGGAAATGGCAAAAAAAGGCTTTAAAAAGGTTAGAAATGGCCAAATATGGGTCACAAAGGGCTAAAAACGGCTTGAGAGGCGCAAGAGATCAGCAAAACTGGCTTAGAAATGGCCAAAAATGGCATTAAAAGTGTTAGGGATTTGCAAAACTGGCTTAGAAACGGCCAGAATTGGCCCAGAAATAGTTAGGGATGTGCAAAAATGGGTTAGAAAGGGCAGAAAATGGGTTTAAGTGGCTTAAAATTTGGCAAAAGTGTGTTGGAAATGGCCAAAAATGGCCTAAAAAATGTTAGAGATTTGCAAACATGGGTTAGAAAGGGCAGAAAATGGGTATAAGGGGAGTAAAATCTGGCAAAAGTGTGTTGGAAATGTCCAAGAATGGCTGAGAAATGGCTAAGAATGGATAGAGGCGTAAGAGAAGAGCCAAAATGCCTTTGAAATGGGCAAAAATGGCAAAAAAAGGTTTAAGGATGTGCAAAACTGGCTTAGAAATGGCCAAAAATGGCCTAAAAAATGTTAGAGATTTGCAAACATGGGTCAGAAAGTTCCAAAAATGGGTATAAGGGGGTTATAAATTGGCAAAAGTGTGTTGGAAATGGCCAAAAATGGCTTTAAAAAGGTTAGAAATGGCCAAAAATGGGTCACAAAGGGCTAAAAACGGCTTGAGAGGCGCAAGAGATCAGCAAAACTGGCTTAGAAATGGCCAAAAATGGCATTAAAAGTGTTAAGGATGTGCAAAACTGGCTTAGAAATGGCCAAAAATGGCCTAAAAAATGTTAGAGATTTGCAAACATGGGTTAGAAAGGGCAGAAAATGGGTATAAGGGGGTTATAAATTGGCAAAAGGGTGTTGGAAATGGCAAAAAAAGGCTTTAAAAAGGTTAGAAATGGCCAAAAATGGGTCACAAAGGGCTAAAAAACGGCTTGAGAGGCGCAAGAGATCAGCAAAACTGGCTTAGAAATGGCCAAAAATGGCATTAAAAGTGTTAGGGATGTGCAAAACTGGCTTAGAAACGGCCAGAATTGGCCCAAAAAATAGTTAGGGATATGCAAAAATGGGTTAGAAAGGGCAGAAAATGGGTTTAAGGGGCTTAAAAATTGGCAAAAGTGTGTTGGAAATGGCCAAAAATGGCCTAAAAAATGTTAGAGATTTGCAAACATGGGTTAGAAAGGGCAGAAAATGGGTATAAGGGGAGTAAAAACTGGCAAAAGTGTGTTGGAAATGTCCAAGAATGGCTGAAAAATGGCTAAGAACGGATTGAGATGCGTAAGAGATGAGCCAAAATGGCTTTGGAATGGGCAAAAAAGGCAAAAAAAGCTTTAGGGGTGTGCAAAACTGGCTTAGAAACGGCCAGAATTGGCCCAGAAATAGTTAGGGATATGCAAAAATGGGTTAGAAAGGGCAGAAAATCAGTTTAAGGGGCTTAAAAATTGGCAAAAGTGTGTTGGAAATGGCCAAAAATGGCTTTAAAAAGGTTAGAAATGGCCAAATATGGGTCACAAAGGGCTAAAAAACGGCTTGAGAGGCGCAAGAGATCAGCAAAACTGGCTTAGAAATGGCCAAAAATGGCATTAAAAGTGTTAGGGATGTGCAAAACTGGCTTAGAAATGGCTAAAATTTTCCTAAAAATAGTTAGAAACGTGCAAAACTCGCTTAGATATGGCCCCAAATGCCTTAAAATAGGTTAGAAATGGCTTAGAAAAAGGTTAGAAATGGCCAAAAGAGGGTTTGAAATGGCTAAAAACGGTAAAAAATGGTAAGAGGTTAGAAAGGGCCAAAAAAGGCGTTAAGGGGGTTAAAAACAAGCAGAAAGGGTTAGATATGGCCAAAAATGGCTTAAAATTGGTTAGAAACGGCCCAAAACGGTTAAGAAATGGCCAAAGATTGCTTACAAATGGTTAGAGGTGAGCAAAAATGGCTCAGAAAGGGCCAAAAATGGCTTTAAGGGGGTTAAAAATGGGAAGAAATGTGTTGGAAATGGCCAAAACTGGCTTGAAAAGGTTAGAAGTGGCCAAAAAAGCCTCAAAAGCGGTTAGAAATGGGCAAACCTTGGTCAGAAATGGCGAAAAACGGCCTAAAAGGGTTTCAAAATGAGCACAACTGGCTTAGAAATGGGGGAAAATGGCATGAAAAGGGTTAGGAATGTGCAAAACTGGCTTAGAAATGGCTAAAATTTTCCTAAAAATAGTTAGAGACGTGCAAAACTCGCTTAGATATGGCCCCAAATGCCTTAAAATAGGTTAGAAATGGCTTAGAAAAAGGTTAGAAATGGCCAAAAGAGGGTTTGAAATGGCTAAAAACGGGTTGAGAAAGGTAAGAGATGAGCAAAATTGGCTTAGAAAAGGCCAAAAATGGCATAAAAAGGGTAAGGGATGTGCAAAAAATGGGTTAGGAATGCCCAAAGTGGCTTAAAATAGGTTAGAAACAGTCAAAACCAGGTCAGAAATGACCAAAGATTGCTTAAAAATGGTTAGAGCTGAGCACAAATGGGTTAGAAAGGGCCAAAAATGGATTCAAGGGGTGAAAAACGGGCAAAAACTGTGTTGGAAATGGCCAAAAATGGCTTAAAATAGGTTAGAAACGGTCCAAAACGGTTAAGATATGGCCAAAGATTGCTTACAAATGGTTAGAGGTGAGCAAAAACGGCTCAGAAAGGGCCAAAAATGGCTTTAGGGGGGTTAAAACCGGGCAAAAATGGCTTAAAATACGTTAGAAAGGATCAAAAATGGGCATGAAATGGCCAAAGGTTGCTTACAAATGGTAAGAGGTTAGAAAGGGCCAAAAAAGGCATTAAGGGGTTTAAAAACAAGCAGAAAGGGTTAGATATGGCCAAAAATAGCTTAAAATTGGTTAGAAAAGTTCAAAAATGGGTGAGAAATGGCCAAAGATTGCTTACAAATGGTAAGAGGTGAGCAAAAATGGCTGAGAAAGGGCCAAAAATGGCTTTAAGGGGGTTAAAAATGGGAAGAAATGTGTTGGAAATGGCCAAAACTGGCATGAAAAGGTTAGAAGTGGCCAAAAAAGCCTCAAAAGCGGTTAGAAATGGGCAAACCTTGGTCAGAAATGGCGAAAAACGGCTTAAAAGGGTTTAAAAATGAGCACAACTGCCTTAGAAATGGGGAAAAATGGCAAAAAAAGGTTTAGGGATGTGCAAAACTGGCTTGGAAATGGCCAAAAATGGCCTAAAAAATGTTAGAGATTTGCAAACATGGGTTAGAAAGGGCAGAAAATGGGTATAAGGGGGTTATAAATTGGCAAAAGGGTGTTGGAAATGGCAAAAAAAGGCTTTAAAAAGGTTAGAAATGGCCAAATATGGGTCACAAAGGGCTAAAAACGGCTTGAGAGGCGCAAGAGATCAGCAAAACTGGCTTAGAAATGGCCAAAAATGGCATTAAAAGTGTTAGGGATTTGCAAAACTGGCTTAGAAACGGCCAGAATTGGCCCAGAAATAGTTAGGGATGTGCAAAAATGGGTTAGAAAGGGCAGAAAATGGGTTTAAGTGGCTTAAAATTTGGCAAAAGTGTGTTGGAAATGGCCAAAAATGGCCTAAAAAATGTTAGAGATTTGCAAAAATGGGTTAGAAAGGGCAGAAAATGGGTATAAGGGGAGTAAAATCTGGCAAAAGTGTGTTGGAAATGTCCAAGAATGGCTGAGAAATGGCTAAGAATGGATAGAGGCGTAAGAGAAGAGCCAAAATGCCTTTGAAATGGGCAAAAATGGCAAAAAAAGGTTTAAGGATGTGAAAAAGTGGCTTAGAAATGGCCAAAAATGGCCTAAAAAATGTTAGAGATTTGCAAACATGGGTCAGAAAGTTCCAAAAATGGGTATAAGGGGGTTATAAATTGGCAAAAGTGTGTTGGAAATGGCCAAAAATGGCTTTAAAAAGGTTAGAAATGGCCAAAAATGGGTCACAAAGGGCTAAAAAACGGCTTGAGAGGCGCAAGAGATCAGCAAAACTGGCTTAGAAATGGCCAAAAATGGCATTAAAAGTGTTAAGGATGTGCAAAACTGGCTTAGAAATGGCCAAAAATGGCCTAAAAAATGTTAGAGATTTGCAAACATGGGTTAGAAAGGGCAGAAAATGGGTATAAGGGGGTTATAAATTGGCAAAAGGGTGTTGGAAATGGCAAAAAAAGGCTTTAAAAAGGTTAGAAATGGCCAAAAATGGGTCACAAAGGGCTAAAAACGGCTTGAGAGGCGCAAGAGATCAGCAAAACTGGCTTAGAAATGGCCAAAAATGGCATTAAAAGTGTTAGGGATGTGCAAAACTGGCTTAGAAACGGCCAGAATTGGCCCAGAAATAGTTAGGGATATGCAAAAATGGGTTAGAAAGGGCAGAAAATGGGTTTAAGGGGCTTAAAAATTGGCAAAAGTGTGTTGGAAATGGCCAAAAATGGCCTAAAAAATGTTAGAGATTTGCAAACATGGGTTAGAAAGGGCAGAAAATGGGTATAAGGGGAGTAAAAACTGGCAAAAGTGTGTTGGAAATGTCCAAGAATGGCTGAAAAATGGCTAAGAACGGATTGAGATGCGTAAGAGATGAGCCAAAATGGCTTTGGAATGGGCAAAAAAGGCAAAAAAAGCTTTAGGGGTGTGCAAAACTGGCTTAGAAACGGCCAGAATTGGCCCAGAAATAGTTAGGGATATGCAAAAATGGGTTAGAAAGGGCAGAAAATCAGTTTAAGGGGCTTAAAAATTGGCAAAAGTGTGTTGGAAATGGCCAAAAATGGCTTTAAAAAGGTTAGAAATGGCCAAATATGGGTCACAAAGGGCTAAAAACGGCTTGAGAGGCGCAAGAGATCAGCAAAACTGGCTTAGAAATGGCCAAAAATGGCATTAAAAGTGTTAGGGATGTGCAAAACTGGCTTAGAAATGGCTAAAATTTTCCTAAAAATAGTTAGAAACGTGCAAAACTCGCTTAGATATGGCCCCAAATGCCTTAAAATAGGTTAGAAATGGCTTAGAAAAAGGTTAGAAATGGCCAAAAGAGGGTTTGAAATGGCTAAAAACGGTAAAAAATGGTAAGAGGTTAGAAAGGGCCAAAAAAGGCGTTAAGGGGGTTAAAAACAAGCAGAAAGGGTTAGATATGGCCAAAAATGGCTTAAAATTGGTTAGAAACGGCCCAAAACGGTTAAGAAATGGCCAAAGATTGCTTACAAATGGTTAGAGGTGAGCAAAAATGGCTCAGAAAGGGCCAAAAATGGCTTTAAGGGGGTTAAAAATGGGAAGAAATGTGTTGGAAATGGCCAAAACTGGCTTGAAAAGGTTAGAAGTGGCCAAAAAAGCCTCAAAAGCGGTTAGAAATGGGCAAACCTTGGTCAGAAATGGCGAAAAAAACGGCTTAAAAGGGTTTCAAAATGAGCACAACTGGCTTAGAAATGGGGAAAAATGGCATGAAAAGGGTTAGGAATGTGCAAAACTGGCTTAGAAATGGCTAAAATTTTCCTAAAAATAGTTAGAGACGTGCAAAACTCGCTTAGATATGGCCCCAAATGCCTTAAAATAGGTTAGAAATGGCTTAGAAAAAGGTTAGAAATGGCCAAAAGAGGGTTTGAAATGGCTAAAAACGGGTTGAGAAAGGTAAGAGATGAGCAAAATTGGCTTAGAAAAGGCCAAAAATGGCATAAAAAGGGTAAGGGATGTGCAAAAAATGGGTTAGGAATGCCCAAAGTGGCTTAAAATAGGTTAGAAACAGTCAAAACCAGGTCAGAAATGACCAAAGATTGCTTAAAAATGGTTAGAGCTGAGCACAAATGGGTTAGAAAGGGCCAAAAATGGATTCAAGGGGGGCTAAAAACGGGCAAAAACTGTGTTGGAAATGGCCAAAAATGGCTTAAAATAGGTTAGAAACGGTCCAAAACGGTTAAGATATGGCCAAAGATTGCTTACAAATGGTTAGAGGTGAGCAAAAACGGCTCAGAAAGGGCCAAAAATGGCTTTAGGGGGGTTAAAACCGGGCAAAAATGGCTTAAAATACGTTAGAAAGGATCAAAAATGGGCATGAAATGGCCAAAGGTTGCTTACAAATGGTAAGAGGTTAGAAAGGGCCAAAAAAGGCATTAAGGGGTTTAAAAACAAGCAGAAAGGGTTAGATATGGCCAAAAATGGCTTAAAATTGGTTAGAAAAGTTCAAAAATGGGTGAGAAATGGCCAAAGATTGCTTACAAATGGTAAGAGGTGAGCAAAAATGGCTGAGAAAGGGCCAAAAATGGCTTTAAGGGGGTTAAAAATGGGAAGAAATGTGTTGGAAATGGCCAAAACTGGCATGAAAAGGTTAGAAGTGGCCAAAAAAGCCTCAAAAGCGGTTAGAAATGGGCAAACCTTGGTCAGAAATGGCGAAAAAACGGCTTAAAAGGGTTTAAAAATGAGCACAACTGCCTTAGAAATGGGGAAAAATGGCAAAAAAAGGTTTAGGGATGTGCAAAACTGGCTTGGAAATGGCCAAAAATGGCCTAAAAAATGTTAGAGATTTGCAAACATGGGTTAGAAAGGGCAGAAAATGGGTATAAGGGGGTTATAAATTGGCAAAAGGGTGTTGGAAATGGCAAAAAAAAGGCTTTAAAAAGGTTAGAAATGGCCAAAAATGGGTCACAAAGGGCTAAAAAACGGCTTGAGAGGCGCAAGAGATCAGCAAAACTGGCTTAGAAATGGCCAAAAATGGCATTAAAAGTGTTAGGGATTTGCAAAACTGGCTTAGAAACGGCCAGAATTGGCCCAGAAATAGTTAGGGATATGCAAAAATGGGTTAGAAAGGGCAGAAAATGGGTTTAAGTGGCTTAAAAATTGGCAAAAGTGTGTTGGAAATGGCCAAAAATGGCCTAAAAAATGTTAGAGATTTGCAAACATGGGTTAGAAAGGGCAGAAAATGGGTATAAGGGGAGTAAAAACTGGCAAAAGTGTGTTGGAAATGTCCAAGAATGGCTGAGAAATGGCTAAGAATGGATAGAGGCGTAAGAGATGAGCCAAAATGCCTTTGAAATGGGCAAAAAATGGCAAAAAAAGGTTTAAGGATGTGCAAAACTGGCTTAGAAATGGCCAAAAATGGCCTAAAAAATGTTAGAGATTTGCAAACATGGGTCAGAAAGTTCCAAAAATGGGTATAAGGGGGTTATAAATTGGCAAAAGGGTGTTGGAAATGGCCAAAAATGGCTTTAAAAAGGTTAGAAATGGCCAAAAATGGGTCACAAAGGGCTAAAAACGGCTTGAGAGGCGCAAGAGATCAGCAAAACTGGCTTAGAAATGGCCAAAAATGGCATTAAAAGTGTTAAGGATGTGCAAAACTGGCTTAGAAATGGCCAAAAATGGCCTAAAAAATGTTAGAGATTTGCAAACATGGGTTAGAAAGGGCAGAAAATGGGTATAAGGGGGTTATAAATTGGCAAAAGGGTGTTGGAAATGGCAAAAAATGGCTTTAAAAAGGTTAGAAATGGCCAAAAATGGGTCACAAAGGGCTAAAAACGGCTTGAGAGGCGCAAGAGATCAGCAAAACTGGCTTAGAAATGGCCAAAAATGGCATTAAAAGTGTTAGGGATGTGCAAAACTGGCTTAGAAACGGCCAGAATTGGCCCAAAAATAGTTAGGGATATGCAAAAATGGGTTAGAAAGGGCAGAAAATGGGTTTAAGGGGCTTAAAAATTGGCAAAAGTGTGTTGGAAATGGCCAAAAATGGCCTAAAAAATGTTAGAGATTTGCAAACATGGGTTAGAAAGGGCAGAAAATGGGTATAAGGGGAGTAAAAACTGGCAAAAGTGTGTTGGAAATGTCCAAGAATGGCTGAAAAAATGGCTAAGAACGGATTGAGATGCGTAAGAGATGAGCCAAAATGGCTTTGGAATGGGCAAAAAAGGCAAAAAAAAGCTTTAGGGGTGTGCAAAACTGGCTTAGAAACGGCCAGAATTGGCCCAGAAATAGTTAGGGATATGCAAAAATGGGTTAGAAAGGGCAGAAAATCAGTTTAAGGGGCTTAAAAATTGGCAAAAGTGTGTTGGAAATGGCCAAAAATGGCTTTAAAAAGGTTAGAAATGGCCAAAATATGGGTCACAAAGGGCTAAAAACGGCTTGAGAGGCGCAAGAGATCAGCAAAACTGGCTTAGAAATGGCCAAAAATGGCATTAAAAGTGTTAGGGATGTGCAAAACTGGCTTAGAAATGGCTAAAATTTTCATAAAAATAGTTAGAAACGTGCAAAACTCGCTTAGATATGGCCCCAAATGCCTTAAAATAGGTTAGAAATGGCTTAGAAAAAGGTTAGAAATGGCCAAAAGAGGGTTTGAAATGGCTAAAAACGGTAAAAAATGGTAAGAGGTTAGAAAGGGCCAAAAAAGGCGTTAAGGGGGTTAAAAACAAGCAGAAAGGGTTAGATATGGCCAAAAATGGCTTAAAATTGGTTAGAAACGGCCCAAAACGGTTAAGAAATGGCCAAAGATTGCTTACAAATGGTTAGAGGTGAGCAAAAATGGCTCAGAAAGGGCCAAAAATGGCTTTAAGTGGGTTAAAAATGGGAAGAAATGTGTTGGAAATGGCCAAAACTGGCTTGAAAAGGTTAGAAGTGGCCAAAAAAGCCTCAAAAGCGGTTAGAAATGGGCAAACCTTGGTCAGAAATGGCGAAAAACGGCTTAAAAGGGTTTCAAAATGAGCACAACTGGCTTAGAAATGGGGGAAAATGGCATGAAAAGGGTTAGGAATGTGCAAAACTGGCTTAGAAATGGCTAAAATTTTCCTAAAAATAGTTAGAGACGTGCAAAACTCGCTTAGATATGGCCCCAAATGCCTTAAAATAGGTTAGAAATGGCTTAGAAGAAGGTTAGAAATGGCCAAAAGAGGGTTTGAAATGGCTAAAAACGGGTTGAGAAAGGTAAGAGATGAGCAAAATTGGCTTAGAAAAGGCCAAAAATGGCATAAAAAGGGTAAGGGATGTGCAAAAAATGGGTTAGGAATGCCCAAAGTGGCTTAAAATAGGTTAGAAACAGTCAAAACCAGGTCAGAAATGACCAAAGATTGCTTAAAAATGGTTAGAGCTGAGCACAAATGGGTTAGAAAGGGCCAAAAATGGATTCAAGGGGTGAAAAACGGGCAAAAACTGTGTTGGAAATGGCCAAAAATGGCTTAAAATAGGTTAGAAACGGTCCAAAACGGTTAAGATATGGCCAAAGATTGCTTACAAATGGTTAGAGGTGAGCAAAAACGGCTCAGAAAGGGCCAAAAATGGCTTTAGGGGGGTTAAAACCGGGCAAAAATGGCTTAAAATACGTTAGAAAGGATCAAAAATGGGCATGAAATGGCCAAAGGTTGCTTACAAATGGTAAGAGGTTAGAAAGGGCCAAAAAAGGCGTTAAGGGGTTTAAAAACAAGCAGAAAGGGTTAGATATGGCCAAAAATGGCTTAAAATTGGTTAGAAAAGTTCAAAAATGGGTGAGAAATGGCCAAAGATTGCTTACAAATGGTAAGAGGTGAGCAAAAATGGCTGAGAAAGGGCCAAAAATGGCTTTAAGGGGGTTAAAAATGGGAAGAAATGTGTTGGAAATGGCCAAAACTGGCATGAAAAGGTTAGAAGTGGCCAAAAAAGCCTCAAAAGCGGTTAGAAATGGGCAAACCTTGGTCAGAAATGGCGAAAAACGGCTTAAAAGGGTTTAAAAATGAGCACAACTGCCTTAGAAATGGGGAAAAATGGCAAAAAAAGGTTTAGGGATGTGCAAAACTGGCTTGGAAATGGCCAAAAATGGCCTAAAAAATGTTAGAGATTTGCAAACATGGGTTAGAAAGGGCAGAAAATGGGTATAAGGGGGTTATAAATTGGCAAAAGGGTGTTGGAAATGGCAAAAAAAAGGCTTTAAAAAGGTTAGAAATGGCCAAAAATGGGTCACAAAGGGCTAAAAACGGCTTGAGAGGCGCAAGAGATCAGCAAAACTGGCTTAGAAATGGCCAAAAATGGCATTAAAAGTGTTAGGGATTTGCAAAACTGGCTTAGAAACGGCCAGAATTGGCACAGAAATAGTTAGGGATGTGCAAAAATGGGTTAGAAAGGGCAGAAAATGGGTTTAAGTGGCTTAAAATTTTGGCAAAAGTGTGTTGGAAATGGCCAAAAATGGCCTAAAAAATGTTAGAGATTTGCAAACATGGGTTAGAAAGGGCAGAAAATGGGTATAAGGGGAGTAAAAACTGGCAAAAGTGTGTTGGAAATGTCCAAGAATGGCTGAAAAATGGCTAAGAACGGATTGAGATGCGTAAGAGATGAGCCAAAATGGCTTTGGAATGGGCAAAAAAGGCAAAAAAAGCTTTAGGGGTGTGCAAAACTGGCTTAGAAACGGCCAGAATTGGCCCAGAAATAGTTAGGGATATGCAAAAATGGGTTAGAAAGGGCAGAAAATCAGTTTAAGGGGCTTAAAAATTGGCAAAAGTGTGTTGGAAATGGCCAAAAATGGCTTTAAAAAGGTTAGAAATGGCCAAAAATGGGTCACAAAGGGCTAAAAACGGCTTGAGAGGCGCAAGAGATCAGCAAAACTGGCTTAGAAATGGCCAAAAATGGCATTAAAAGTGTTAAGGATGTGCAAAACTGGCTTAGAAATGGCCAAAAATGGCCTAAAAAATGTTAGAGATTTGCAAACATGGGTTAGAAAGGGCAGAAAATGGGTATAAGGGGGTTATAAATTGGCAAAAGGGTGTTGGAAATGGCAAAAAAATGGCTTTAAAAAGGTTAGAAATGGCCAAAAATGGGTCACAAAGGGCTAAAAACGGCTTGAGAGGCGCAAGAGATCAGCAAAACTGGCTTAGAAATGGCCAAAAATGGCATTAAAAGTGTTAGGGATGTGCAAAACTGGCTTAGAAACGGCCAGAATTGGCCCAGAAATAGTTAGGGATGTGCAAAAATGGGTTAGAAAGGGCAGAAAATGGGTTTAAGGGGCTTAAAATTTGGCAAAAGTGTGTTGGAAATGGCCAAAAATGGCCTAAAAAATGTTAGAGATTTGCAAAAATGGGTTAGAAAGGGCAGAAAATGGGTATAAGGGGAGTAAAATCTGGCAAAAGTGTGTTGGAAATGTCCAAGAATGGCTGAGAAATGGCTAAGAATGGATAGAGGCGTAAGAGAAGAGCCAAAATGCCTTTGAAATGGGCAAAAATGGCAAAAAAAAGGTTTAAGGGATGTGCAAAACTGGCTTAGAAATGGCCAAAAATGGCCTAAAAAATGTTAGAGATTTGCAAACATGGGTCAGAAAGTTCCAAAAATGGGTATAAGGGGGTTATAAATTGGCAAAAGTGTGTTGGAAATGGCCAAAAATGGCTTTAAAAAGGTTAGAAATGGCCAAAAATGGGTCACAAAGGGCTAAAAAACGGCTTGAGAGGCGCAAGAGATCAGCAAAACTGGCTTAGAAATGGCCAAAAATGGCATTAAAAGTGTTAAGGATGTGCAAAACTGGCTTAGAAATGGCCAAAAATGGCCTAAAAAATGTTAGAGATTTGCAAACATGGGTTAGAAAGGGCAGAAAATGGGTATAAGGGGGTTATAAATTGGCAAAAGGGTGTTGGAAATGGCAAAAAAATGGCTTTAAAAAGGTTAGAAATGGCCAAAAATGGGTCACAAAGGGCTAAAAACGGCTTGAGAGGCGCAAGAGATCAGCAAAACTGGCTTAGAAATGGCCAAAAATGGCATTAAAAGTGTTAGGGATGTGCAAAACTGGCTTAGAAACGGCCAGAATTGGCCCAAAAATAGTTAGGGATATGCAAAAATGGGTTAGAAAGGGCAGAAAATGGGTTTAAGGGGCTTAAAAATTGGCAAAAGTGTGTTGGAAATGGCCAAAAATGGCCTAAAAAATGTTAGAGATTTGCAAACATGGGTTAGAAAGGGCAGAAAATGGGTATAAGGGGAGTAAAAACTGGCAAAAGTGTGTTGGAAATGTCCAAGAATGGCTGAAAAATGGCTAAGAACGGATTGAGATGCGTAAGAGATGAGCCAAAATGGCTTTGGAATGGGCAAAAAAGGCAAAAAAAGCTTTAGGGGTGTGCAAAACTGGCTTAGAAACGGCCAGAATTGGCCCAAAAATAGTTAGGGATATGCAAAAATGGGTTAGAAAGGGCAGAAAATCAGTTTAAGGGGCTTAAAAATTGGCAAAAGTGTGTTGGAAATGGCCAAAAATGGCTTTAAAAAGGTTAGAAATGGCCAAATATGGGTCACAAAGGGCTAAAAAACGGCTTGAGAGGCGCAAGAGATCAGCAAAACTGGCTTAGAAATGGCCAAAAATGGCATTAAAAGTGTTAGGGATGTGCAAAACTGGCTTAGAAATGGCTAAAATTTTCCTAAAAATAGTTAGAAACGTGCAAAACTCGCTTAGATATGGCCCCAAATGCCTTAAAATAGGTTAGAAATGGCTTAGAAAAAGGTTAGAAATGGCCAAAAGAGGGTTTGAAATGGCTAAAAACGGTAAAAAATGGTAAGAGGTTAGAAAGGGCCAAAAAAGGCGTTAAGGGGGTTAAAAACAAGCAGAAAGGGTTAGATATGGCCAAAAATGGCTTAAAATAGGTTAGAAACGGCCCAAAACGGTTAAGAAATGGCCAAAGATTGCTTACAAATGGTTAGAGGTGAGCAAAAATGGCTCAGAAAGGGCCAAAAATGGCTTTAAGGGGGTTAAAAATGGGAAGAAATGTGTTGGAAATGGCCAAAACTGGCTTGAAAAGGTTAGAAGTGGCCAAAAAAGCCTCAAAAGCGGTTAGAAATGGGCAAACCTTGGTCAGAAATGGCGAAAAAACGGCTTAAAAGGGTTTCAAAATGAGCACAACTGGCTTAGAAATGGGGAAAAATGGCATGAAAAGGGTTAGGAATGTGCAAAACTGGCTTAGAAATGGCTAAAATTTTCCTAAAAATAGTTAGAGACGTGCAAAACTCGCTTAGATATGGCCCCAAATGCCTTAAAATAGGTTAGAAATGGCTTAGAAGAAGGTTAGAAATGGCCAAAAGAGGGTTTGAAATGGCTAAAAACGGGTTGAGAAAGGTAAGAGATGAGCAAAATTGGCTTAGAAAAGGCCAAAAATGGCATAAAAAGGGTAAGGGATGTGCAAAAAATGGGTTAGGAATGCCCAAAGTGGCTTAAAATAGGTTAGAAACAGTCAAAACCAGGTCAGAAATGACCAAAGATTGCTTAAAAATGGTTAGAGCTGAGCACAAATGGGTTAGAAAGGGCCAAAAATGGATTCAAGGGGTTAAAAACGGGCAAAAACTGTGTTGGAAATGGCCAAAAATGGCTTAAAATAGGTTAGAAACGGTCCAAAACGGTTAAGATATGGCCAAAGATTGCTTACAAATGGTTAGAGGTGAGCAAAAACGGCTCAGAAAGGGCCAAAAATGGCTTTAGGGGGGTTAAAACCGGGCAAAAATGGCTTAAAATACGTTAGAAAGGATCAAAAATGGGCATGAAATGGCCAAAGGTTGCTTACAAATGGTAAGAGGTTAGAAAGGGCCAAAAAAGGCGTTAAGGGGTTTAAAAACAAGCAGAAAGGGTTAGATATGGCCAAAAATAGCTTAAAATTGGTTAGAAAAGTTCAAAAATGGGTGAGAAATGGCCAAAGATTGCTTACAAATGGTAAGAGGTGAGCAAAAATGGCTGAGAAAGGGCCAAAAATGGCTTTAAGGGGGTTAAAAATGGGAAGAAATGTGTTGGAAATGGCCAAAACTGGCATGAAAAGGTTAGAAGTGGCCAAAAAAGCCTCAAAAGCGGTTAGAAATGGGCAAACCTTGGTCAGAAATGGCGAAAAAACGGCTTAAAAGGGTTTAAAAATGAGCACAACTGCCTTAGAAATGGGGAAAAATGGCAAAAAAAGGTTTAGGGATGTGCAAAACTGGCTTAGAAAATGGCCAAAAATGGCCTAAAAAATGTTAGAGATTTGCAAACATGGGTTCAGAAAGGGCCAGAAAATGGGTATAAGGGGGTTATAAATTGGCAAAAGTGTGTTGGAAATGGCCAAAAAATGGCTTTAAAAAGGTTAGAAATGGCCAAAAATGGGTCACAAAGGGCTAAAAACGGCTTGAGAGGCGCAAGAGATCAGCAAAACTGGCTTAGAAATGGCCAAAAATGGCATTAAAAGTGTTAAGGATGTGCAAAACTGGCTTAGAAATGGCCAAAAATGGCCTAAAAAATGTTAGAGATTTGCAAACATGGGTTAGAAAGGGCAGAAAATGGGTATAAGGGGGTTATAAATTGGCAAAAGGGTGTTGGAAATGGCAAAAAATGGCTTTAAAAAGGTTAGAAATGGCCAAAAATGGGTCACAAAGGGCTAAAAACGGCTTGAGAGGCGCAAGAGATCAGCAAAACTGGCTTAGAAATGGCCAAAAATGGCATTAAAAGTGTTAGGGATGTGCAAAACTGGCTTAGAAACGGCCAGAATTGGCCCAAAAATAGTTAGGGATATGCAAAAATGGGTTAGAAAGGGCAGAAAATGGGTTTAAGGGGCTTAAAAATTGGCAAAAGTGTGTTGGAAATGGCCAAAAATGGCCTAAAAAATGTTAGAGATTTGCAAACATGGGTTAGAAAGGGCAGAAAATGGGTATAAGGGGAGTAAAAACTGGCAAAAGTGTGTTGGAAATGTCCAAGAATGGCTGAAAAATGGCTAAGAACGGATTGAGATGCGTAAGAGATGAGCCAAAATGGCTTTGGAATGGGCAAAAAAGGCAAAAAAAAGCTTTAGGGGTGTGCAAAACTGGCTTAGAAACGGCCAGAATTGGCCCAGAAATAGTTAGGGATATGCAAAAATGGGTTAGAAAGGGCAGAAAATCAGTTTAAGGGGCTTAAAAATTGGCAAAAGTGTGTTGGAAATGGCCAAAAATGGCTTTAAAAAGGTTAGAAATGGCCAAAAATGGGTCACAAAGGGCTAAAAACGGCTTGAGAGGCGCAAGAGATCAGCAAAACTGGCTTAGAAATGGCCAAAAATGGCATGAAAAGTGTTAGGATGTGCAAAACTGGCTTAGAAA